>NC_092151.1:8882132-8987132 GCF_045791955.1 Oncorhynchus clarkii lewisi
TTGCACAAAATGAGCTCATGGGCTCTCATGATGTGTTTTTATTAGATTTTCATTACATTTGCATTGATGTCAGAGTGATTAGAGGGACAATAGAGCGCTGAGTACCAGGCAGTTAGCAAGTTTGGTAGGCTACTAATGATCAGCATCAGAGCTTGGAGAAGCCTAATTACCGTGGTCATGTGGAATTTGACCGCCGGTGTGGCAGTAATACGGTCCCCGCAACAGCCCTATTCCTGAGTGGCCGGGGGGGGGGGGGGGGGGGGGGTGTGTGTTGTGTGTGTGTGTGTGTGTGTGTGTATAGCCTAGTTTTAAATTAAATCGGCTTGATAATCTATGGCTGTCTAGCAATGATCAACAACCAACTTGACAGAGCTTGAAGAATTTTGTACAATACAGGTGTGCAAAGCTCTTAGACTTACCCAGAAAGACTCACAGCTGTAATCGCTGCCAAAGGTGATGCTTACATGTATTGACTCAAGGGGTGTGAATACTTGTAGATATTTCTGTTTTTCTTTTTTAATACAGTTTATGGGGTATTGTGTGTAGAGAAGTTATTTTTAAAAAAAATATATTTAATAAATTGAATTCAGGCTGTAACACAACAAATTGTGGAATAAGTCAAGGGGTAGGAGTACTTTCTGAAGGCACTAACTATTTCCTGGGTATTATAGGCAAGGCTATTAGCATTCTGTGCTGCAAAGTATTTGTTTTGTATTTGGTGAGCGGGTAGAGCTCGCCATAGGATCTAAGTTGCGTTAGTTATCATGGGTTCTGTTAAATAGCCTTTCCAAGGGAACGTTTCCCAGGGTAATTTAGCCACTCCAACAAGGAGTGGAGGACTAGTGAAGTTGACCAGTCTAGGACAAGGTACTCTAAAAATCCTACAAAACTCTAGGTCTACCTGGCCCATCTCCAATTAGGAATATTTTTGTTGTCTGGCCAACCCTCCTAGAGAACTACTGGGTCTGCAAGCTTTGCTCTAACTGATTCAGGTCCTGATGGACCACTGCTTATTAGTCAGATGGGTTAGAGCAGGGCTGGAACAAAAGCCAGTAGCTCCCCTAGTGGAGGGATGGCCGCCCCTGCCTCGAACCTTTGGCTAAAATGAAAGCTATGTAGAACTAAATCGGGATACAAACCAGCTAGAAGTAAAGATATATGTGTTACTAAATCAGGACACAAACCAGTAGTCGGAGCCTCATAACGTTGTGGTTTAATTAGAACTATGTTGGACTTCAAGATAATCAAATGGTGAGAATTGCGGTTAGTACCCTGGATTTGACATAATTGCTATCTAGATCACAGTTTACTATGGCTAATTCTGACCTGAGGCCACCCACCATATGCTGCTGCCCGGTTCCATCATGCTCAATATTGTGTTCAATGAGCACAGAGGTCATGCTGAACGGAAGTCCTGAACATGCAAGCCACACCAGACAGTCTGGATCATAGTGTTGGATGAACTGGGCAAAATAAACCTGGAAGGTTGAATTACTGTTTTGTCAACTGAAATACTAATTGAGATAAATAGACAAAGCTCATTTGGTTATGTCATAGCCTATATTACGGGAAAACTAACCTATTTGAAGCTTATTATTCTCAAAGGTTTCTTGAGATTAGGTTTAGATCCTGAGGAACACTGTAACTTGTAGCTTTCATCTTTTTCAGGACCGTCTTAAGCCCTTCTGTGAGTGAAAACACTGGAGCGGAAATTAAGCACCTCATTGTTTCGCCAGATATAATTACATTAACATGTCATTCAATAACCCACTTAATACCATGGAAACGTACTCAAGAGGTCCATGGTGTCATGATCACAATGAGAACGTTATGACTCCTCCCTAGCAACAGATAGTGTTCCGTCGCTAGGCTAACAGATTGCCATTTGACACAGGAGCTTCCAACTTTTATTTCCTGTGCTCGCAAACTGGAAAACTATGAAACCATATTTATCAAATGAGTCATAATGTACACTGGGTCTATAGGTTTGTTTATACTCAACTGCTCAGCCTTTATGGTCTTGAACCGTAAAACTCTTGTGAACTCTCAAATGAGATAAATTATATTCCTGGTAGTGCTGCTGACATGTAGGGGCTAGTCTTTGTTATTACTGTTGATCTATAGATGATCTCACTAGCACTCTGAGTCAGTCTCTCTGGCTGTCTCGCTGGCTGGCTGTCTGTGTGTGTCTTTCTCTCTCTCTTTCTCTGTCTGACTCTCACGCTCTCTCTTTCCCATACATACACACTTCTAGAGCTTTTTTTTTTCATAAAAATGCTCCTTCAGACTACATTAGATTGTTTTTTTTAATGTATGAATAAGTATGAAAGTGTTGCCTGTGAAAGTAGAGGAGAAGGGGAGCCGCCCTGGCTTGTCCCGACACCAGGCCTCAATTATATATTTAGTACTCCGTTTTGACCCTCTCCTCAACCGGCTCGGCAGTACTGTTAAACTGACAGGCTCTCAAACTGCTAACGGAGGCTGATTCCCGACGCTTGGAAGCCCATGGAAATCTCACTAATGAGCCATTGGAATCTCGTTATGGTGAGTTTCACTGACAAGGCAGGAAAGCCACACAGCACTGCTCCAGCCATGCCCTGCAGACTCTTTCCACCATGCTTGGGGCCAACATGACCAACGGCACAGTCAGTCCCAGTAACAGTGTATTACACTATAACACAAACATATCAGTATGTGGACACCCCTTCAAATTTGTGGATTTGTCTATTTCAGCCACACTTGTTGCTGACAGGTGTATAAAATCGAGCACACAGCCATACAATCTCCATAGACAAAAATTGGCAGTAGAATGGCCTTACTGAAGACCTCAGTGACTTTCAACGTGGCACTGTCATAGGATGCCACCTTACCAAAAAAAGTCTGTTCGTGAAATTCCTGCCCTGCTAGAGCTTCCCCGGTACACTGTAAGTGCTGATGTTGTGAAGTGGAAACGTCTAGGAGAAACAACAGCTCAGCCGTGATGTGGTAGGCCACACAAGTTCACAGAACGGCACCGCCGAGTGCTGAAGCACGCAGCGCATAAAAATCAAAATCATCTGTCCTCGGTTGCAACAGTCACTACCGAGTTCCAAACTGCCTCTGAAAGCAACGTCAGCACAGTAACTGTTTTGTCTGGAGCTTCATGTAATGGCTGAGCATGTGCACACAAGCCTAAGATCACCATGCGCAATGCCAAACGTCAGTTGGAGTGGTGTAAAGCTCGCCACCATTGGAGTCTGGAGCAGTGAAAACTCGTTCTCTGGCGTGATGAATCACGCTTCACCGTCTGGCGGCCGAATCTGGGTTTGGTGGAAACCAGGAGAACACTACCGGTCTGAATGCATAGTGCAAACTGTCAAGCTTGGTGGAGGAGGAATAATGTTCTGGGGCTGTTTTTCATGCTTCAAGGCTAGGCCCCTTAGTTCCAGTGAAGAGAAATCTTAACGCTACATCATACAATGACATTCTGGACGATTCTGTGCTTCCCACTTTGTGGCAACAGTTTGGGGAAAGCCCTTTCCTGTTTCAGCATGACAATGCTCCCTGTGCACAAAGCAAAGTCCCATACAGAACTTGTTGGTTGAGATCGGTGTGGAAGAACTTGACTGGCCTGAGTCGTGCGTCCTCCGAAACCGCACTGCTTCTTGACACAACTGTGAGCCAGGCCTAATCGCCCAACATCAGTGCCCAACCTCACTAATGCTCTTGTGGCTGAATGGAAGCAAGTCCCCACAGCAATGTTCCAACATCTAGTGGAAAGCCTTCCCAGGAGAGTGGGGGCTGTTATAGTAGCAAAGGGGGAACCAACTCCATATTAATGCCCATGATTTTGGAATGAGATGTTTGACGAGCAGGTGTCCACATACATTTGGTCATGTGGTGTACTTCCACTATGACAGAAAGTGTTTCCTGGGTTGTAAACATTAGCCTGAGAAACGGTTAGCCTGAGGTAGAAGTATGTTATGGACTCTATGTTGGGTCGGGAACCATTAGTGGATCGTGTTAGTTTCCTGAGTTGTGACCAGAAACATTGGTTTGTTTATCTGGGGGTCAGCAAAACATTTGAAAGGCTTTTGCTGGCGTCAATGATGGAGCAACTGGTCTAGCTCTTAGGGGATTAGAACTCGCTAATAGGAAGATATTCGTTTTTTGGACTTCACCGTTGTATGCTATTAAGCTAAAAATCATTTGTGGTTGAAAGCACATCAAAGCACTTGGTGGGGAACCGTCAGTACATTTTCATAGGCTGTGTCCCAAAATGGCACCCCATTCCCTATATAGTGCACTACTTTTTGACCAGAGCCTATGGGCCCAAAAGTAGTACATTTTAAATAGGTTGTCCTTAAGGGACACAGCCAGTAAACAGACGATACCTTAAATGTCAGTGCATTTTTATTTATCCTTCGTTTCAAAGCCATGCGCTGCAGAAAGGTTAATAGGCCAACCCCAGGAAATATGTTGAGGCTAATTGTTTTGGGGGATAGTGGATGCAGCATGCTATTTTGCTGTAAACCTCTGATGTTCTTTGAAAATACATATTAAATGAAGGTGGGGGGGATTGATACCCGTGAAGCATGGTTGTCCCATATGTTTGGGTTCAAATGTAGGCTACAGTTTGTCTCCTAGTAGTGTATAGTCTAGAGATGTTGGCCAATCGAGCAATTTTTGTCATAGTATGAGGTATAGCCTACCTTTTCCCTGAGAACCAACTTGGCTTCCCTCTCCAGTTAAACCCAAGATCAAGGGCATTTTGCATGGCAACAACAATGCACAAGTATGTTTTTTTGTGTCAGCTTTGAGCTCATTTCTCCATTTTTGGAATGTCAGTGTAATCTCAGTGAGCCGCTTTGAAGTACCCAAGGATGCTAATATTTTGCAACGCAAATTTGGGGAATGTCTGAGAGGGAAACGGAAGGATTTCCTGTCATTGTGCTCAGTCTGGAATTCCAGCTCTTCCCTGTAGTAAAACACTGGAGCGCAGTGTAACGAGGCTTCCCTGTAGTAAAACACTGGAGCGCAGTGTAACGAGGCTTCCCTGTAGTAAAACACTGGAGCGCAGTGTAACGAGGCTTCCCTGTAGTAAAACACTGGAGCGCAATGTAACGAGGCTTCCCTGTAGTAAAACACTGGAGCGCAGTGTAACGAGGCTTCCCTGTAGTAAAACACTGGAGCGCAGTGTAACGAGGCTTCCCTGTAGTAAAACACTGGAGCGCAGTGTAACGAGGCTTCCCTGTAGTAAAACACTGGAGCGCAGTGTAACGAGGCTTCCCTGTAGTAAAACACTGGAGCGCAGTGTAACGAGACTTCCCTGTAGTAAAACACTGGAGCGCAGTGTAACGAGGCTTCCCTGTAGTAAAACACTGGAGCGCAATGTAACGAGGCTTCCCTGTAGTAAAACACTGGAGCGCAGTGTAACGAGGCTTCCCTGTAGTAAAACACTGGAGCGCAGTGTAACGAGGCTTCCCTGTAGTAAAACACTGGAGCGCAGTGTAACGAGGCTTCCCTGTAGTAAAACACTGGAGCGCAGTGTAACGAGGCTTCCCTGTAGTAAAACACTGGAGCGCAGTGTAACGAGGCTTCCCTGTAGTAAAACACTGGAGCGCAGTGTAAACAGACCTGCCAGTGACCCCTCACCCCTAGACCAGTGCTCCAGCTCGCTGAGTGAGATTTGCAAGTGAAGGAGCAATCACAGCTGCAGACCTAGGACTCACGCAGCACTGCTGTATCCCACGAAAGGGATTTGGCCGTTTATCATAAATCCTTTATTGACGATGGGGCTAAGGGCGAGACCCGGTGTTTTTCGTGGCTTACCGCACTCTGAGGAAAAGGTGTGATTGAAGCGTTGGTTTACATGGGCATTCACAAGCATGTTTGTCTGAATTTTATTCACCACTATAGTGGAATCAGTCTTTGACGATGGCTTTGAAGATGGTCCTGTGGTGTGTGTATGTGTGATGCTACCATGACATGGTATTTGTCTCTGTGACCAGTGACGTGTGTAGACTGAGGAAAATGGCAGACCTCACAGCACCTCGGTTATCAGAAAGCAGTTGTCATAGCAACTGGATGTGTGGCGTTCAAGTAGTTACCGATTTTAGTTACTGATTCTTTACAGCAGTATGACGTGAAGGGAAGGACAATAGCTTTTCAGGAACTATTGATATTTTTACAATAGTGTTACAATGTGTACTAAGGGGCCTCACGGCATAGGTTACAACCTTCATCAACTATGTAACAAGTCAGAACACCACGAGCAATGCCATCTAATCACACACTGCTAATGTTGCCAGAATAGGCCTATATTGTGCATGCTGTGATGCCTGCTAGCTGACTCGCTCTGACAATTCATTACAAGCACAGTTCATTATCCTTCGCTAAAGAGTCAAGTTTATTTTGGTTGTCAGAGTGGGAAAAATGTATGTTTACATTAAATACATCAGAGGCACCAGCACTGAGAGAGGGCAAATTCCTTTTTACTGGGAGAGAAAGGATTCACCCACTGGCTTGTATTCCATACAGCTCAGGCATGTGTACATAGCGATAGATTCTGTTGCTTGCTTCACTGATGCACAAACCCCTTGGAAGCTGAACATAGGAAATTGATTTAACATTAAACGTAATGGTAAACTGAAACTCTTATCCTTGTCATAGAATTAAAAACAATTCCCAGATGGACCTTGGGTAGAAAAAGACGATGGTGAATGTATCCTTTTCCTCCCCCTCTTGCAGAAGCGGCGGAGGCGCATCGACAGGAGTATGATCGGGGAGCCCACTAATTTTGTCCACACATCCCACGTGGGATCGGGAGACATCTTCAGTGGCATGAACTCGGTAAGAGGAAGCAATGGAAGCCGTGCAGAGGAAGCAATGCATAATGGGAATGTGATGGGATGTCAATCATTAGCCACCAAGATGGGATAAGTATAGACCTATACATTATTATTTAAAGACTATTCATTAGGATTTAAAGACACTACGATGATTTAAAAACTATTAATTTATATACTATTCATTATGATTGACTACAGTATGATTTAAAGACTATTCATTATGATTTAAAGATTAAACTATTATGACCCATCTATGGAAAGATGAGACTCACGAATGGTGTTCTCCATTGTGCTGTACACAAGTGTCTTGGGACTCGTCTGAAGTCGGTACAGCCGATGTGCCAACTTCAGTCTGTAGCGTCCGAGAAGTTTGGGCTACACACTCATATGACCCCTCTGGAAAGGTGGAATTGTTGAACACATGTCGGTTGTTTTGCTCTAGGACACCTACAGGCCTAACAACTCATCTGCAGGTCCCCCGGTACCAGATGAAAAAATGTATGGAAGTACAGTGCATTTTGGAACTTTTCCACATTGTTTCTCCCCCCTTATCAATCTACACACAATACCCAATAATGACAAAGCAAAAACAAGTTTTTAGAAATGTTTGCAAATGTTTGTTTTTTTTAAATAAAAAAACATCACATTTACTTAGGTATCCAGACACTTTTTGAAGCACCGTTGGCAGCGATTACAGCCTTGAGTCTTCTTGGGTATGGTGCTGCAACCTTGGCCCACCTGTATTTGGGGAGTTTCTCCCATTCCTCTCTGCAAATCCTCTCAAGCTCTTGTCAGGTTGGATGGGGAGTGTCGCTGCACAGCTATTTTCAAATATGATGTGTTCGATCAGGTTCAAGTCCGGGCTCTGGCTGGGCCACTCAAGGACATTCAGAGACTTGTCCCGAAGCCACTCCTACGTTGTCTTGGCTGTGTGCTTAGGGTTGTTGTTGTCCTGTTGGAAGGTAACCCTTTGCCACAGTCTGAGGTCCTGAGCGCTCTTGAGCAGGTTTTCATCAAGGATCTCTCTGTACTTTGCTTCGTTCATATTTCAAACAATCCTGACGATTCAGTCCCTGCCACTGAAAACCATCCCCACAGCATGAAGCTGCCACCACCATGCTTCACTGTAGGGATGGTGGCAGGTTTCCTCCAGATGTGACATTTGGCATTCAGGCCAGAGAGTTCAATCTTGGTTTCATCAGACCAGAGGATCTTGTTTCTCATGATCTGAGGATCCTTTAGGTGCCTTTTGACAAACTCCAAGCAGGCTGTCATGTGCCTTTTATTGAGGAGTGGCTTCCGTCTGGCCAGTCTACGATAAAGGCCTGATTGGTAGAGTGCTGCAGAGATGGTTGTCCTTCTGGAAGATTCTCCCATCTCCACAGAGGAACTCTGGAGGTCCGTCAGAGTGACCAGTTCTTGGTCACCTCCCTGACCCAAGGTCCTTCTCCCCTGATTGCTCAGTTTGGCTGGGCGGGCAGCTCTAGGATGGATATTGGTGGTTCCAAACTTCTTCCATTTAAGAATGATAGAGACCATTGTGTTCTTGGACCTTCAATGCTGCAGACATTTTTTGGTACCCTTCCCCAGATCTGTTCCTCGACACAATCCTGTCTCAGAGCTCTACGGACAGTTCCCTCGACCTCATGGCTTGGTTTTTGCTCTGACATGCACTGTCAACTGTGTGGTGTGCCTTTCCAAATCATGTCCAATCAATTGAATTTACCACAGGTGGACACCAATCAAGTTGTAGAAACATCTCAATGATGATCAATGGAAACAGGATTCACCGGAGATCAATTTCAAGTCTCAGGAAAGGGTCTGAATACTTGGTGTGTTGAGGGAAACTGAGGGTCGGGATGTGGGAGTGAAGTTGCTGGGAATGATGTTCAAAGATTAAAAACCAAAAAATTAAGTCTAAATGAACAAAACAAAAAAATAGTTTATACTGATGCTAAAAAGGAACGTTGTTACATCCAATGCCTTTTTGCCTGATGCCAAGCAAGCGCTTGTATGCACACGGACATACACATGTAAATAGTGCCACACATGCACACAAACTAGAGGTTTGGGAGCTTGGGCCAGTGGCTGAGAGGTCGCTGGTTCGGGTCCCCGATTCGACTGGGTGGGGGAACTGTCCTTGTGCCCTTTGGCAGTGTGCTTGACCCTGGTTGCTCCTGTGGGTCGCCCTGAATGGGAGTGTCTGCTAGATGACAATGTAATTTAAATGTTCGGGTTAGCAGATGAATAGATAAATGTGGGTATTGCTTCAACAGGGTTAGCAGGTTAATAGATAAATGTGGGTATTGCTTCAACAAGGTTAGCAGGTTAATAGATACATGTGGGTATTGCTTCAACAAGGTTAGCAGGTTAATAGATAAATGTGGGTATTGCTTCAACAGGGTTAGCAGGTTAATAGATACATGTGGGTATTGCTTCAACAAGGTTAGCAGGTTAATAGATAAATGTGGGTATTGCTTCAACAAGGTTAGCAGGTTAATAGATAAATGTGGGTATTGCTTCAACAGGGTTAGCAGGTTAATAGATAAATGTGGGTATTGCTTCAACAAGGTTAGCAGGTTAATAGATACATGTGGGTATTGCTTCAACAAGGTTAGCAGGTTAATAGATAAATGTGGGTATTGCTTCAACAAGGTTAGCAGGTTAATAGATACATGTGGGTATTGCTTCAACAAGGTTAGCAGGTTAATAGATAAATGTGGGTATTGCTTCAACAGGGTTAGCAGGTTAGTAGATACATGTGGGTATTGCTTCAACAAGGTTAGCAGTTGTCCATCATCTTGTCTTTAACATACTGTTTACTTCCTCCACAGGTGAACTCCATTCAAAACCAAATGCAGTCAAAAGGTGGATACGGCGGAGAGGCCATGCCTGTGAATGTGCAGCTGCAACTGGTGGACACAAAAGCAGGATAACATGGAGGGGCAGCTTCACGGTAAGAGCTCAGAGACTGTAACATTGACTCTGCTTTGAATAGCTGAAGGAGTGAAAAACATTAAAACAATATTTTTTTGTTGTCTTATTTAAAATAAAATGGTCATATTTGGCCTAAATGAATGTAGATGTTTGTCATGTACTCTGGTAATGTGCCATGTATGGGAGATGTGGCCTGTATTTTAGGAATATGTCTTGAAAGACGGTCATTTAACTTATCTGAAGACTGTTTGGTTTCAGACAGTTGTTTAAACCTTGCCTGTTTGTCTTCCCTCTAGGTTCCTTCATGTTGATGTTTTTCATCCTGGTCTCCATGTCTGCCTTCAGTGACTGCTTCCCTCATCCTCCCTCCCCAATATTGGACTAGGGGATGATGTTCGCCTCCTGTCCTTCCGCTCCGTCTGTCCTCCTTTGCTCCTCCCAATGAGCCCACTATCGACCCCCCCCCCCTCCTTCTCTCCGCCTCAGCCCTCTCAACTCTCCTCGTGCCACAAATACATGGACAGTTTTTGTCACGCCATTGGAATAAGGCTGCTCCCCCCCCTCTGCCTGTCTGTCCATCCGCCCATCTCCCACGGAGGACGACAGTCAAAAGGACAGCAGCGCTTCAGTTTTAGTGTACCTCACCCTTCCAACTTAAGCCAGACGCAAAAAGCATGATCCTCATCTCTGCTAGTTCAAAGTGTAAAACGCTTCTTCTCTTCAAATTATTATTTTTTGATGTGAGTTTTTTTGGGGATGGAGGTCTGTGGGGTTTTGTCAATTCAGTGTTTAAAGGTCTGGAACCTACAAGTACAAAATGTAGATTTTTGTTTTATTTTTATTATTAACATATTTCTTTTTATATATATTTTTGTCTGGTTTGGCGGTCAGAATGGTGGGTGACCACGTTTGTGAAAAGTGGCTTGCTATGGCCCTTGGGTGCCAAAATGTCTGTAGAGCATATAGAATGATATTTTTTCTGCTGACAAGAAGTTAATTTTTTTTTTTTTTTTGACTGCCTCAAGTGAATTCCACTCCAATAGGAAATGTGATTGTTACTTCGCTGTTGTTTACATCGTTCCAGTTCCGATTCCTTGTCTTTATTTTCATGATAATTGTTCAATAGAACAATAACTGATGTTGAAATGGCATGAACTGGCATTTCACTCGACATTCTACTGTAAATGTTTTGGTAAACTTGATTTCAATAAGCCTGGGCTATATGAGTATATGCTGTGCAGTAAAATGTAAAGACCTTTAGCTATGTGGTACAGTGCTGGCTACTGGTGGTACAGTGCTGGCTACTGGTGGTACAGTGCTGGCTACTGGTGGTACAGTGCTGGCTACTGGTGGTACAGTGCTGGCTACTGGTGGTTAAGGACTAGCTACTGGTGGTTAAGGACTAGGTACTGGTGTGGGTAACAGAATCTATAAAGCATTCAATGTTGCAATCTGGCATCGAGGCGAACCCAAACTCGAAGTTGTCTGTAAAAACTTGACCATGTGGCCGAGTTCATGAACTCATGCACATTCTAAGAGTAAAGAATAACTTATCAAAGCAAATGTTATCTTTTGTCTATGAAATTACTTGGGGTCATTGAAGATGCCTAGACAACTCCAATGTTTGTGCAAAACAAAGGACAGTATGATTACCATTGACACACAGGTTGACATCCTACTGTTTAGCTCCAAGACATTTTGTTCAGGTTCAGAGGCATATTTTCCATTATTTTAAACATGACGCGTGTATGATATTGCACTGGTGTTGTAAATGGTTTGGGGTAGGATATGGTGTGGTCTAATATAGGGTGTAGTCTATGGTTTGGGGTAGGATATATGGTGTAGTCTATGGGTTGGGGTAGGATATATGGTGTAGTCTATGGGTTGGGGTAGAATATATGGTGTAGTCTATGGGTTGGGGTAGGATATATGGTGTAGTCTATGGTTTGGGGTAGGATATATAGTGTAGTCTATGGGTTAGGGTAGGATAGGGTGTAGTCTCTATGGGTTAGGGTAGGCTAGAGTGTAGTTTGTATGGGTTAGGGTAGAATAGGATGTAGTCTCTGTGGTTTAGCATAGAATAGGGTGTAGTCTCTATGGGTTAGGGTAGGCTAGGGTGTAATCTCTATGGGTTAGGGTAGGCTAGGGTGTAGTCTATATGGGTTAGGGTAGGCTAGGGTGTAGTCTCTGTGGGTTAGGTGTAGGATATGGTGTTGTATGTATGGGTAGGATAGGGTGTAGTCTGTATGGGTTAGGGCAGGCTAGGGTGTAGTTTGTATGGGTTAGGGTAGAATAGGATGTGGTTTGGCATAGGATAGGGTGAGGTCTCTATGGGTTAGGGTAGGATATTTTAAGAGTGTAGTTTATGTATTTAGGTAGAATAGGGGGTAGTCTATGGGTAGGATAGGGTGTAGTTTATGGATTAGGGTAGGATATTTTAAGAATTTTAACAAGCTGTAGAAAATATTCAAAATCAAAAATGAAGTCTTCAAAAAGTCCTTTAATTTATCAAATTAATAATTTGTTTTCAATTGATGCCTCTGTCATGGTTGAACATGTAAATAATGAAATGGGGGTTTGGTTCACTTATTTGGATTAAAACTAATACCAGTATTGATGAGGAAAGAAGAGTCACTGGGCCTCGAACTCATCTGATAAAAGTATCACACTGATTGTTGTCGGTCCTTCCCTCAAGTGCTTTGTTTGTATATACCATATTCCTTGTGTGCCACAACCTGAGGTATTCTAATTTATTGTTTGTCTTTTGTAACTTTTTTGTACTCTTAGTTTATTTCAGATTGATTGGAATGTTCAACCCCTCCCCAAAATAATTCACCATATGATAAATAATTGTGGTAATATTTATTCACCATTATTAGAAATGTACTGGGGGGGGGGGGGGGGGGGGGAGAGAGAGAAGTTTTCCCAAATACTAAGTCTAAATGAGAGTGTCATACAATGTTTTGTGACAACTGAAAAGCACAAGAGTGTGTGTTTGTGTGTGTGTGTGTGTGAACAATATGAAGTTTGCAATACAATGCGAGTGTCGGCCAAAGTGGTATTGACCAGGGTACGTCAGCATGAATCTACTCTCAGCCAATGCTCACCACAAATGAATTTCAACATCAGGGAATTCACTCTGCTCAGTAATGTTAATTTTTTTGTTGTTTTACATATCTGATAGGTTTTTTTGTGCTTTTTTTTTGTACACTTCCATCCCTCATGAATTGACATCCAGTGTTGGCTTGTAGATTACCAAATGTCTTCGGTTGAAATAAATATTTTTTTTCCATGTTATGTGACCCTGTCTTTGTGGAATCATTTGAATAGAACCAGAGCCCTATTGGCGGTGGTCAAAAGTAGTGCACTATATAGTGATTAGGGTGCCAATTGGAATGTATCCATTCCCACCAGAAACTGTTATACATAGTTAACACTTTTTAGGAAAATGCCATAGACAACATACAGTTGATTTGAACTATAATCTATTAACCATGATGGTTACCAGTATTCATTTTAATACATATGACTAGTGGGTACAGTACATTGTAAGTAAATGCCATCACAGCTTTAAAGAGGAATTAGACTGTCCCAAATGGCATTCTATTCCCTATATATAGTGTACTTCCTTTTACCAGGAGCCATAGTGCTCTGCTCAAAAGTAGTGCACTGTAAAAGGATAGGGTGCCATTTGGGATGAAATCTTAATATACAATGTAGATGTCCGTATTCAGTGTGGTGTGGTGTTGTGGTAATGTGTACTGACTTGAATGTGAAAAAGGACATTGTGTACTCCATAATCCATCCATGGAGCCTACCATGTGGTGACTGTGAGTGGGCATAATCCCTGTGAATTCCCCCTCTGTTGAGAAGATTATGAGCTCCAAGCCTAAGGTTAGTTAGATAATAGAAATGTTTCAGGAAACTCACTTGAAGCAAGTGACATTGCTCAGAATTGCAGAAACAAGATGGGCGATTGTTTGGAATTTGAAAAGATGGTTAAGTTAATGTGAAAAAGCAACAAAAATATAAACACAACATGCAACAATTTCTAAGATTTTTACGAGTTACAGTTCCTATAAGGAAATCAGTCAATTGAAATGAATTCATTAGGCCCTAATCTATGGATTTCACATGACTGGGAATACAGATATGCACCTGTTGGTCACATATACCTTTAAAAATATATTTTAAAAAATTGGGGTGTGGGTCAGAAAACCAGTCAGTATCTGGTGTGACTACCATTTAACGTTGTGGTCCACCAGCCACTGTGGCAGGTAGATTCAAAATATATATCAACACTCAGATTTTTTTCACAGCCAAAATATTTTTGGGGACATAATTACATTTAAAAAAACTAATGGATGACCATGCTTTGTAATGTTTCTAAAATAAATGTATTTGTAAGAAGTAATGTGGTATATTCAATTGTATTTCATTTTTTGTGACCTGAGTCTTTTAATCAAAATATCAGACAACATTTTCTCCTGCCCCTTTAAGGGCGGGACGTTACCGTGGTAACGGGCCACTCTAGTTCTGTCACGTGTCGGTGTGTGTGTAAGAGAAGGGACCTTTACTTCACAATCAGTTGAAGTAGCAGACTCAAACTAATGTTGAAAAACAAACAAGTTTGTGAACAAAAAAATGTAAATAGCCAAGATACACGAGGACAAAGTCGCACTTTGTAGATTTTTGAGTAAATTATACCAACGTTTATGCCTGTGCACAGAGCCTCCAAAAATGAATACAGTATATCAGCACTTTCACTCCTTGCGACACCTCCACTGCCAAGCAGTGTTTCTGCGAGAGGTGGGATATAAGATGCCTATTAGCAGCTATGAAACAAATCAGGAGAATGACTTTGAAACAGCTTCTGCAACATGATTCTAACCCTAACTCGAACATGTGCTTATACTTGACTTTTTGACTTTTTATTCGCTAATGTAATGCTCTTACCGTAGAGCCCTGGAAATTCACCACACGCTAACGTTACTTAAAATTTTAAAAAATGTAAGTCTTGATGAACACTCCAAACAGCCTACTCTTAGGCGTCCGCATGGTTCGAAAGCACACCGTTGTTGCCACATTTCAATGATAAAATTTCAAAATGTGTTCGGGACGCCCCGGCTGCAAATACTGCATCCAAAATAACACTTGTTTTTTTTACTGCAGTAATTTTGCAGTGTAACTGCAGTTGTTATTTTTATTTTTTTATTTAACTTTTATTTAACTAGGCAAGTCAGTTAAGAACAAATTCTTATTTACAATGACGGTCTACCCCGGCCAAACCCGGGCGACGCTGGGCCAATTGGCCCTATGGGACTCACAGTCACGGCCGGATTTGATACAGCCTGGATTCGAACCGAACCAGGGACTGTAGTGTCGCTTCTTGCACTGAGATGCAGTGCTTTAGACCAGTTGTTCTGCAATTACTGTGTCCAAAATACTACAGTCGACTGCAGTTCAAAACTGCAATCTTTTTTTGTAAGGGTGGCCTGTGGAATGTTGTCCCACTTCTCTTCAATGGCTGTGCAAAGGAGAGCAATTGCCCACAGAAGTCAGTTACGACGAGGGCGAATTGCAGTCATGTCTAGACCCTGGTGTGGACGGCGAGCATGCAGATGAGCTTCCCTGAGACAGTTTCTGACAGTTTGTGCAGAAATTATTTGGTTGTGCAAACCCACAGTTTCATCAGCTGTCCAGGTGGCTAGTCTTAGACAATCCCACAGGTGAAGAAGCCGGATGTGGAGGCTGGCGTGGCTACACATGGGTCTGTGGTTGTGAAGCCAGTTGGACTTACTGACATATTCTCTAAAATTACATTGGAGGTGGCTTATGGTAGAGAAATAAACATTAAATTCTCTGGCAACAGCTCTGGTGGACATTCCTGCAGTCAGCATGCGAATTGCAGGCTCCCTCAAAACTTGAGACATCTGTGGCATTGTGTTGTGAGACTAAACTGCTCATTTTAAAGTGGCCTTTTATTGTCCCCAGAACAAGGTGCACCTGTGTAATTATCAGGCTGTTTATCAGCTTCTTGATATGCCACACCTGTCAGGTGGAAGGATTATTTTGGCAAATTAGAAATACTTACTAACAGGGATGTAAACAAATGTGTGCACGGAAGTTTGAGAAAGAAGCTTTTTGTGTGTATGGAATGGAACATGTCTGGGATCTTTTATTTCAGCTCATGAAACATGGGACCAACACATTACATGTTGTGTATTTATTTTTGTTCATTGTATTTATTGCCAGCAGCATACTACCCTGCATTCCACTGCTGGCTTGCCTCTGAAGCTAAGTAGGGTTGGTCCTGTTCAGTCCCTGGATGGAAGACCAGATGCTGCTGGAAGTGGTGTTGGAGGGCCACTCTTTCCTCTGGTCTAAAAAACATGGCACTGATTGGGGACATTGTCCTGTGTATGGTGTTGTCTTTTGTCTGGGACGTTAAAACGGGTGTCCTGACTCTCTGTGGTCACTAAAGATCCCATGGCACTAATTGTAGGGGTGTTAACCCCGGTGTCCAAGCTAAATTCCCAATCTGGCCCTCATACCGTCATGGCCACCTAATCAGCTTTCAATTAGCTCATTCATCCCCCTCCTCTCCCCTGTAACGATTCCACAGGTTGTTGCTGTAAATTAGAATGTGTTCTCAGTCAACTTACTGGCTAAAATAAAAATCTATGATTAGAGACCCTATCTGTGGTTAAATCACTCAGGAGAAGAAAAAAAAAACGTTAGGTTGTATTTTGTGTGGAGCATCTCTTTAAATTGCATATCCAAAGGGAAATCCAATGGTGTATCAGTATCTTCTGGTAGGCTTGTGGGAGCATTGGTGGCTCCGGTGAGAAGGAAGTGTCAAACTATCACAGGCGGCTGGCTGCCTGCTGTTGCTAGGCAACGTGGTGGCCAATGATGCAGATTTTTCACCATTGACGCTTTCCTAAATGACTGAGACTTGCCTTCCCCACGCTGTCATTCCACTTGAATGAATGGAATTGGAAAACCACAGTATGGTCATTGATAAGCATTAGGGGAATTTGCAGTATTCACCTTCAAGCCTTGTTGGGATCGTAATGAATTCAAGGTACCATGAAATAGGAAATCTGACTGGTGTACCCTTCACTTGTGTATTTGTTTTTCGACACCCTTGCCATGTGGCTTTCGTCATTGATCACTACTGCCAGGAGCCAGTTCTACTGTGGTCAGAACCGTAGACGAAGCTTCCTGAACGGGTTGCCTCGCATGCAGAGAGGGAAGTTGTCGAGCTCACGCCAATCAAAAGAAGTTGGACAAAGTTCTATTGTTTCAGTCAGAGTTAATGGTTCAAACCCCATAAAAGATGGCACTGGGGCAAAGAAACGGTATTTTACTGAAACCAATATTTCCTCTATTCTCCTTTAATGAGATTTCACTGAGCTGGTTACTGCCCTGTGCCTCATATGTCACATTCAGACGATTACGCTAGCTACCACTGGTGTTCAACTGCCAAGCAGAACCCTTATTTTATTTTCTTCACTTCTGCAGCAATGAATCTGCCATCTGCTAGGTTAGCCATCACTTAGACTCATTTTTCAAAGAGCCTTCAAGTTTTTAAGTGAAGTGTACGTAGCGAGCTTTGTTCAATTAATGTGGCCCATCTGGAGCCCCTGAAACACTTCTGGATTTCAGTTCCACAACATCAGCCTATAAAGCAATATCACTTATTTTACACAACAGAAGCACAGTATGGTACAGTACAGAGTCTAATGCAGCTTTGGATTATTACATTAGATCATATTATACCACAACATCATGCCCAGATAAGGTGTAAGCACAGAAAGGTTTTAGTTGCTTGATATGTAGGGAATATGTCCTACCCTAGGCTGGAAGTTAACTACGGCGGATATTTCGCTATGACATAAATTCTTTGAAACCTTGGCAAATATTGATTCTAACAGAGGTCGGCCTAAGACAGCCGTGTATATAACAAACCTACTGCAATGGCAAAACTAGGAACAGCTCTTAACTTTCAGCTTCCCAGTAAACACACAGAGCTAGGTATTAACCTTGTTCTCGTAACCATGTGCTACAAGGTAAGCACCTTGTAGGGGCACTTGCAGACTTCACATGTAAAACTTCCTGAGGCTATGCATGAAAGAGATACAGCCTTCATGCAATGTTTTGAACGATGTATCTTTTCGAATTCCTATCGAAAGGTCCTCTCCCCTGTAACTATTCCCCAGGTCATTGCTGTAAATGAGAATGTGCTCTCAGTCAACATACCTGGTAAAAAAAAACTAATCCTCTTCTAAGAAGTTCTCTACCAGCTTATGGTGACTAATCATTTACATTTTTCTCCAGATTTGTTATTGTTTTTCAGGACTTAGTTCTATTCTAAGAATGTCTTTGTTAAACAACCAATGCCATTCCATGGAGTTGCTATTGAACCCTTCTGAAGCACTTCTCATCCCAAGTTGTCTTGTCAATGTGAGTTAGGCTACCTCATAGAAACACATTGGAACAGATGAATAAAGCTACGCTCAATTCAATCAAAGCCGCATTGCAGTACTCACAGTTTGGGGTACTGTAAAAAAAAAGTAAATAAAAAAGATACAGTTGAAGTTGGAAGTTTACATACACCTTAGCCAAATACATTTAAACTCAGTTTTTCACAATTCCTGACATTTAATCCTAGTAAAAATTCCCTGTCTCAGGTTAGTTAGGATCACCACTTTATTTTAAGAATGTGAAATGTCAGAATAATAGTAGAGAGAATGATTTCTTTCAGCTTTTGTTTCATTCATCACATTCCCAGTGGGTCAGAAGTTTACATACTCAATTAGTATTTGATAGCATTGCCTATACATTGTTTAGCCTTTCACAAGCTTCCCACAATAAGTTGGGTGAATTTTGGCCCATTCCTCCTGACAGAGCTGGTGTAACTGAGTCAGGCTTGTAGGCCTCCTTGCTCGCACACACGCTTTTTCAGTTCTGCCCATGCATTTTCTATAGGATTGAGGTCAGGGTTTTGTGATGGCTACTCCAATACCTTGACTTTGTTGTCTTTCAGCTATTTTGCCACAACGTTGGAAGTATGCTTGGGGTCATTGTCCATTTGGAAGACCCATTTGCAACCAAGCTTTAACTTCTTGACTGATGTCTTGAGATGTTGCTTCAATATATCCACATAATTTTCCAACCTCATGATGCCATCTATTTTGTGAAGTGCATCAGTCCCTCCTGCAGCAAAGCACCCCCACAACATGATGCTGCCACCCCTGTGCTTCACGGTTGGGATAGTATTCTTTGGCTTGCAAGCCTCCCCCTTTTCCCTCCAAAAATAACGATGGTCATTATGGCCAAACAGTTATATTTTTGTTTCATCAGACCAGAGGACATTTTTCCAAAAAGTATGATCTTTGTCCGCATGTGCAGTTGCAAACCATAGTCTGGCTTACTTATGGCGGTTTTAGAGCAGTTGCTTCTTCCTTGCTGAGCAGCCTTTTGGGTTGTCGATATAGGACTCGTTTTACTGTGGATATAGATCCTTTTGTAGCTGTTTCTTCCAGCATCTTCACAAGGTCCTTTGCTGTTGTTCTGGAATTGATTTGCACTTTTCGCACCAAAGTACGTTCATCTCTAGGAGACAGAACGCGTCTCCTTCCTGAGCGGTATGACGGCTGCGTGGTCCCTTGGTGTTTATACTTGCGTACTATTGTTTATACAGTTGAACGTGGTACCTTATTTGTTTACCTTTTGTTTACCTTCTTTGGCTAACCTAGACGTTTGGAAATTGCTCCCAAGGATGAACCAGACTTGTGGAGGTCTACAATATTTTTTCTGAGGTTTTGGCTGATTTCTTTTGATTTTGCCATGATGTCAAGCGAAGAGGCACTGAGTTTGAAGGTAAGCCTTGAAATACATCCACAGGTACACCTCCAATTGACTCAAATGATGTCAATTAGCCTATCAGAAGCTTCTATAGGCATGTCATAATTTTCTTGATTTTTCCAAGCTGTTTAAAGGCACAGTCAACTTAGTGTATGTAAACTTCTGACCCACTGGAATTGTGATACAGTGAATTATAAGTGAAATAATCTGTCTGTAAACAATTGTTGGAAACATTACTTGTGTCATGCACAAAATAGATGTAACCGACTTCCCAAAACTATAGTTTGTTAACAAGAAATTTGAGGAGTGGCTGAAAAACGATTTTTACTGACTCCAACCTAAGTGTATGTAAACTTCCGACTTCAACTGTATAGGCCTACCCCAGCTCACAGGAAGAGGAAGCCCACAATTTTCAGACATAGGCATGCAATTTCTCTGTAAATTGAACGAAAACTAGAAGAACATTGCTATGACAGGGTGGATAAAAAATACAAATATTTAACCTTTATTTAACTGGGCAAGTCAGATAAGAACAAATTCTTATTTACAATGACGGCCTACCCCGGCCAAACCCTAACCCTGGACGACGCTGGGCCAATTGTGTGCCGCCCTATAGGACTCCCAATCACGGCCGGTTGTGATACAGCCTGGACTCAAACAAGGGTCTGTAGTGACTCCTCTAGCCTCTAGCCTTAGACTTCTGCTCGGGAGCAAAATTATAGGATTTAATGATAAGTTACTAAATCATCATACCTATGGTCGACAACTCCAGTAGAACAGCCCACCTGGTGTTCAACCTTCCCAAGGGAAGTGATGGGGAAGGAACCAAAGGGAGGGACATTTATAGGGAAGGTAATCAGGGAAGTGATGGTGTCCAGGTGAGTCTGATGACCCACATTGTTTTTAAATTGAAGCTCATTTACTGCATATGTATACAATTTAAAAACAAAGAAAAATGCTATTTGGAGAACAGCAAAAACTAGCAAATATGACCCCAGCCATTATCTCATTGGTTGCTGTAGCTTCACTCACAGTCGATCAACAAACGCAGCCTATTAGCTATACGATTACACGTTAACGCAGCACCTGGATTAAAAAGGTATTTTATGAACAAAAGGTAAACAAATCATTTGCTTCACAGAAAATGTCCTGCAATTATACACATTTTGCCATTACTTATGCCAGTGAGAGTGAGAGGAACTAACTAAATCAATGGAGGCACCCTGGAGGTCAGGGCCTCTGGGCACATGCCCTCTGTGCCCAGTCGGAAATTCAGCCATGATTACTACAAGTTTAGATAGCTGGCTATACTAACTAGACTACTTTACCAATCTAAAATGTTTAGGCATGGCATGGGCTAAGTGAATGTCTGTGAGTGACATACAACAAGAGGAAAACTGCGGCAACCAATTTACCAAATTGCACCTTTTGTATTCTACTATTCAAATACTCAACAGTAAGTTGAGGCCCAGACTGAATCCCCCCCACCCCCATTTTAAAAAATGATATACAGTACCAGTCCAACATTTGGACACACCTCATTCAAGGGTTTTTCTTTATTTGTAATATTTTCTACATTGTAGAATAATAGTGAAGACATCAAAACGATGAAATAACACATATGGAATCATGTAGTAAGCAAAAAAATATTTTATATTCTTCAAAGTAGCCACCCTTTGCCTTGATTGACAGCTTTGCAGACGCTTGGCATTCTCTCAACCAGCTTCATGAGGTAGTCACCTGGAATGCGTTTCAATTAACAGGTGTGCCTTGTTAAAAGTACATTTTGGGAATTTATTTCCTTCTTAATGCGTTTGAGCCAATCAGTTGTGTTGTGACAAGGTAGGGTTTGGTATAGCTCTAGATAGCTCTATTTGGTAAAAGACCAAGTTCATATTATGGCAAGAACAGCTCAAATAGGCAAAGAGAAACAACAGTCCATCATTACTTTAAGACATGAAGGTCAGTCAATCCGGAACATTTCAAGAACTTTGAAAGTTTCTTCAAGTGCAGTCGCAAAAACCTTGAATAGGATGTATTTTATACTGCAGGCGCAACAGCACAAATTAATTCAAACACAACACTACTCATCCAATTGCCTGTAGGATTGGTTACAGTAGGAAAACATGACATTGTTATGGTTGAGTTGCTTTGAAGTCTTTGGTATCTACATCACACAGGGTCACTGAAGAGTCAAACTTAACCCCAACCCCTGGGTAGAGGGGCTCAGTGAATGTGGTATTGAATGAGTGCAGGTGGGTCAGTGTGTCAGAGGAGACATTGTAGAAGGACAGAATGCCAGCCTGCCAGTCCAGATAGACTCCTACTCTGTTGGAGTGGGAGGAGGAAACAGATATGTCGGTGTTTTCATTATTGTGCCAGGCAGTGTAACTGTTTCCGCAGCAGTCCAGACTCCAGGACGTGTCATTGGCTCCTAGCCGTCTCCTTCCCGTCTTGTATAATCTTCTATATGTCACCGCTATGAGAGCCCAATCCCCACTCCACTCTACCTCCCAGTAACAGCGTCCAGTCAGACCCTCTCTACACAGCACCTGGGGCCATTTGTCATATCTCCCTGGTTGGTCAGGATACGGCTGCTTCTCTTTCACCTGTGTCACCTTCCTGTTCTCCTCAGACAGACAGAGGTATCTGTGTGCTGTGTTCGGATTCAGTGTGAGATCACAGCCGTACACTGAGGGAGATAAGGACAAGAACATCATGATGCAGTTATGTATTGGCGATGTAATTGGTGTATTGCATTAAATGTTATTTTTTCCCCCATTATCTTACGTCAGGGCAACACTTGCCTACTACACTTACAGTCTCGTATCTTGGTTGAGGTATTTTTTTTTTTTACCGTAGGAGTGACACCATCTGACGTAAGACAATGGTGTTTTTGATAATATGTGCAGAACAAAAACAGAATAATAACCCACGTCTTCTAAACAACCAGCCCTCTCCCCCAGGGTGAACACTGTAAGCAAAAACAACAAGTAAGCAACAAAAAAACAAAAATATTGCTGTAAACAATTTTCGAAAATTATACCTACTATTCTATCTCTCAACAGTAAGTTGAGACCCCATGACTAAGTTCCTCTATCACAAGTCATATTTGTATTTATCCTTTATTTGACAGATTTACAGATTCAGTTCTCACATGACAGTTTGTAGTTTGTACATGGTATCCTCCAGTCCAGAGGAGAACAGGCTCACTCCTGAGTCTCCTGGGTGATTGTAGCTCAGGTCCAGCCCTCTCAGATGAAAAGGGTTTGACCTCAGAGCTGAAGCCAGAGATGCACAGCCTTCCTTCGTGACTCCACAGAATGACAACCTGTGGATATAGTTTAATTCTATCTGATATCAAGTGTTTGGTAACAGTTGTCAGCTCAGGGATTCGATATCTGTAGTAACACTTTGTATTACTATGTAACGTATTATTACATTGTTACATAACATATTGTTACATTGTTGTTACATTATAAAAATTAAGATTTTTGTATTCACATAACGATGAATTGACTGTTCTTAATCCACGTTAAAAACACTCAACTCCATTGCCAAACAATTCCTAATTGCTGTGCTTCCTTTTCTTACAGGTCACATCAGTAGTTACGGTGTTACTACACATGTTGGGTGTTTTTTAAATTTATTTTTATTTCACCTTTATTTAACTAGGCAAGTCAGTTAAGAACAAATTCTTATTTACAATGACAACCTTGTTCAGGGACAGAACGGCAGCTTGGGGATTCGATCTAGCAACCTTTCGGTTACTAGCCCAACGCTCTAACCACTAGGCCACTGCTTACTGTTACTAAAGTTTCTAGTGAGTGGAAGGCAACAGCCCATTATGATGGCTTCCTAAAACGAGATGATGCTCAGTTATCAAGCCCAAACGTTTAAGCACATTCCTTAAACATTGATCAACATGCTTAAATATCTCCATTAGCCCAAACTGACCTCAGTGTCTCCAGTTTACAGTGTGGACTCGCAAGTCCAGCAGAGAGCAGCTTCATTCCTGAATCCTGCAGCTTGTTGTCGCTCAGGTCCAGCACTCTCAGGTGTGAAGACGTGAGGGCTGAAGACAAGATTTTACAGCTTGTCTCTGTGAGTTGACATCCATTCAGACTAGATACGAAACAAGAGTAAATACAAATAAATACTCAGAAAACGGTGATGCTAATGAAGAACAGCAGACATGTAGAAAGACTGGAGATGACCTGTGGAACAAGTCTTGAATGGAAGTACAATTATTTAGAATGATTGTGATCATATTAGTCTGTTTTCTGATATACAATCTCCCAGATTCAATGCAGTCAGTGGTATAAAAAAACAAAATGGTGGGTAAATGCTGATCTCTGTTCTAGGGGAATAAAGCAATGCTCCCTACATTTTTCTGGGATAGGTGGGTAAATGCTTATAGAAAAAAAAGTGTGTAAACAGCCTTTATGTACTTTTACTTCCATCACACCACTGATTCTAACGTCTGGTCTCAATATCTAGTAGGCTACAATGTGAAGCACATTCCTCACACAAGATCATCATGCTTAAATATCTCCTTTAGCCCAAACTGACCTCAGGGTCTCAAGTTTACAATGTGAACTCTCCAGTGCAGCGGAGAGTAGCATCACTCCTGAATCCTGCAGCTTGTTTTTACTCAGGTCCAGCTCTCTCATGTGACAAGTGTTTGAGCTGAGAACTGAGGCCAATGCTTCACAGCATTTCTCTGTGAGGTTACATCCATTCAGCCTAATGAAGAAAACAATCCAACATACAAACAAATGAAAGTTTAGACAGGGATTTTTCTTTATTTGTACTATTTTCTACATTGTAGAATAATAGTGAAGACATGAAAACTATGAAATAACACATGGAATCATGTAGTAACCGAAAAAGTGTTAAACAAATCAAAATATATTTTATATTTGAGATTCTTCATAGTAGCACCCTTTGCCTTGATAACAGCTTTGCACACTCTTGGCATTCTCTCAACCAGCTTCATGAGGTAGTCACTTGGAATGCATTTCAAGATAATTTGTGGAATTTCTTCTTCTTCTTAATGTGTTTGAACCAATCAGTTGTGTTGTGACAAGGTAGGGGTGATATACAGAAGATAACCATATTTGGTAAAAGACCAAGTCCATATTATGCAAGAACGGCTCAAATAAGCAAATAGAAACGACATTCCATCATTACTTTAAGATATGAAGGTCAGTCAATCTGGAAAATTTCAAGAACTTTAAAAGTTTATTCAAGTGCAGTCGCAAAAAAACATTGAGAGCTATGATGAATATGGCTCTCATGAGGACCGCCACAGGAGAGGACCCAGTTACCTCTGCTGCAGAGGATAAGTTCATTAGAGTTTCCAGCCTCAGAAATTGCAGCTTAAATAAATGCTTCACAGAGTTCAAGTAACAGACACATCTCAACATTAACTGTTCAGAAGAGACTGCATGAATCAGGCCTTCGAGGTCAAATTGCTGCAAAGAAACCATTACTAATGGACACCAATAAGAAGAAGACACTTGCTCGGGCCAAGAAACACGGGCAATGGACATTAGACCAGTGGAAATCTGTCCAAATTTGAGATTTTTGGTTCCAACCACCGTGTCTTTGTGAGATGCAGAGTAGGTGAATGGATGATCTCCGCATGTGTAGTTCACACTGTGAAGCATGGATGAGGAGGTGTGATGGTGTGGGGTTGCCTTGATGGTGACACTGTCTGTAATTTATTTACAGAATTCAAGGCACACTTGAACAAAATGACAATGACCCAACAAATCTCCAGGCTGTGTAAGGGCTGTTTGACCAAGAACGAGAGTGATGGAGTGCTGCAACAGATGACCTGACCTCCACAATCACCTGACCTCAACCCAATTGAGATGGTTTCGGATGAGTTAGACTACAGAGTGAAGGAAAAGCAGCCAACAAGTGCTCAGCATATGTGAGAACTCCTTCAAGACAGTTGGAAAAGCATTCCAGGTGAAGCTGGTTAAGAGAATGCCAAGAGAGTGCAAAGAAGAAAACAACACATTGTAAACTTGAGACCCTGAGGTCAGTTTGGGCTAAAGGAGATATTTAAGCATGATGATCTTGTGTGAGGAATGTGCTTCACATTGTAGTCTACTAGATATTGAGACCAGACGTTAGAATCAGTGGTGTGATGGAAGCTGTCATCAAGGCAAAGGGTGGCTACTTTGAAGAATCTTAAATATAAAATATATTTACATTTTTTTAACACTTTTTTGGTTACTACATGATTCCATATGTGTTATTTCATAGTTTTGATGTCTTCACTATTATTCTACAATGTAGAAAATAGTAAAAAAAAAAAAAAAAATGGAATGAGTATGTGTCCAAAATTTTGACTGGTACTGTATATACATGCACATTGAACTGAAATTCACTTAATTGTAACAGAAATCTAGTTATGGATGGGGCTGGAAAATGTTTACCACTCTCAAATTCATGAGACGGGGCTCATAGATCCATGAGATCAAAATCATAATTTTAACCATGTTTTTTAAGTGATACAGTTTACAATTACATTGTTTTCAAACAATGGAGTAAAACAAGTTTATATGTTGGGTTCTGATGGGATAAGAACTAAGCTCATGAGCCATTTATAAGTTATATTCTTCAAGAATCAATGCCTATACGGTATATGATTAATACAAAATTCCAAAAATAGATGTACCAATCCTGGATTGCCCCTTTAAAGGATCTCCTTTAGGGTTCTTAAATTATTCATCCATTATCATTAAAAGGCTTTATTAATTACAATGACTTAATAGTTGTTGAATTTTTGAATATATTCACATTTAATATTGAGCATGACGTTAATACGGGAACTCACAGAGCTATTCTGGACGCTTTGACCACTGGCAACAACCTCAGAAGACCCTCCTCTGATCTGGAGTATTTCTTCAGGTCAAACACATCCAGGTCCTCTTCTGAAGTCAGCAACACGAACACCAGAGCTGACCACTGTGCAGGTGAAAGTTCGGCCTCTGAAAGACTTCCTGAGCTCAGGTAGGTTTGGATCTCCTCCACCAGAGAATGGTCATTCAACTCATTCAGACAGTGAAACAGATTGATGCATCTCTCTGGAGAGGGATTCTTCCTGATCTTCTTCTTGATGTATTCAATTATGTTCTCATTGGTCTGTGAGCTTCTTCCTGTCTGTTTCAGTAGGCCTTGTAGGAGAGTCTGATTGGACTCCAGTGAGAGGCCGAGAAGGAAGCGGAGGAAAAGGTCCAGGTGTCCATTCTCACTCTGTAAGGCCTGATCTACTGCACACTTGTATAAGTCAATCATAGGTTGTTGGTGTTTCCGCCATTTCAAAAGTTTGACGAGGGTGTTCTGTTTGACCAGTGGGTTCTCATTGCAGTTTATGAATGTGAAAAACACGTATACAGCAGCAAGAAACTCCTGGATGCTCAGATGCACAAAGCTGAACATAGTTTTTTGACACGTCCTTCCCTCCATCTTAAAGATCTCTGTGCATAAACCTGAGTACACTGATGCTTCTGTGACATCAATGCCACACTCTCTCAGGTCTTCCTTGTAGAAGATCAGATGTCCCTTCTCCAGCTGACGGAATGCCAGCTCTCCAAGTTTAAGGACTATGCTGTCACTTCCTGTGGAATTTTCTGCTTCTCTCATTCTGTCTATCTGAAAGATCAGGAAATGTATGTTCATCTCAGTCAGAGTCTTAGGTATCTTTCTTCTCTCTGCTTCACCCAACAGTTTCTCTAGAACAGTGGCTGATATCCAACAGAACACTGGTATGTGGCAAATGATGTGTAGGCTCCTCGATGACTTCATGTGTGTGATAATTCTGCTGGCCATGTTGTCATCCCTGATTTTTTTCCTGAAGTACTCGTCCTTCTGTGGGTCATTGAACCCTCGTACCTCTGTCCACTGCTGGATGTATTTTCGAGGGATCTTATAGGCTGCTGCAGGCCGGGAGGTTATCCAGATGAGAGCAGAAGGCAGAAGCTCACCTGTGATCAGATTTGTGATCAATTTGTCCAGAGAGGCTTGCTTTGTTTCATCTGTCAGGACCTTATTGTTGAAGTCTAGACGGAGTCGACACTCGTCCAGACCGTCAAATATGAACAGAACTTTAGACTTGTTTCTTAGATTCTTGATTGGTTCCATGTCAGGGAAGAATTGATGAAGCAGTTCAATCAGACTGCAGTCGTCGTCCCCTATATTAGAGTTGATTTGGCGAAAAGAAAGTGGAAAGATGAAACCAATGTCCTGGTTCTCCTTTTCTTCTGCCCAGTCTAGAATAAACTTCTGAATGGAGACAGTCTTTCCTACACCGGCAATGCCCTGAGTTAGAACTGTTCTGATTGGCTTCTTTTGATCGGACTGTTGTTTGAAAATGTTTCTGACTTCAACAGTGGTCTCTCCTGTGACTGGTGTTCTGATGTTCGGATGTATGACCTCATGCTCATCTCTGACCCCTCCCCAGGCCCCCTCAAACACATGGAGCTCAGTGAAGATCTGATTTAGATAGATAAAATCCCCTTCCTTTGACGTCCCCTCATATATACAGCCGTACTTCTTCTTGAGATAGCATTTCAGTTTGTCTTCGACTGCAAGGAAAAAACAAAGCTTACTTTTATTACGGTCATGATAACTTTATGTGTTTGTGTCTGGATTGGATCAGTCAGAGTGCAATAACTAGAGCCTGTCCAGCGGATACAACTGGCTGCAATATGACGTCATCATGATGTCTTTTGGTTAAGGTTGTAAAAAGTTTAGCTAAATGCTTTCTAGAAACCAGACAATGATCAGTTTTTCTGAACAGATAACCAAAATATGACGTCTTTCTCATGACGTTTTCATAAATGTTTTACCTGCACTTCTCAGCCCCCCAAAAAACTGTTTACAACATCACTTTGGTCCAACGGGTGTTTTCTTGATTCATTAAGCTTACCTCTAGAACCAAAGGAGCACTCTGGGAAACAAAGAAAAATTATGTTTTGTTCTATCGTCCTCCTACTAGTTCCTCCTTTATGTTACCTGCTATGCAAAAATCAGTAATCTCTTATCTGCTTTGTGTTGTTTTACAGTCCACTAACCTGCTGGTTCTGTTGTCTCAACCTCATCGTACTCATTCTTTAGTGTTTTAGCCAGTTGGTTCTGGCTCATTTTCCTCAGGATCTCCAGTGAGATCTTCACAGTTCCCTCAGGACCGTAGGTCTCCACCATCTTCTTCATAGTGTCCAGTCTGTCAGTGTTCTCCAGCTGGCTCACTGGGATGTGAGGAAAGCCTTTCACCAGGTCCTGGGTCAGGTGCCATTTAAATGTCTTAAATTCTGCTTCAACCAACTCCTCCAGAGTGGCCAGCAGCAGCCCAGGAACAGGAGCCATTGCAGATCACTGAGAAAAGGAAGTTAGTTGTGATCGTAACTATTTTGTCGCAACAAAGGAATCAGAAGGAAGCTCTAAGTTCCCATCAGCACAAAGTCTGATGACATTTTGTCTGAATATACGACAGGGTCTGGCTGGAAATGGTGGAAGGCTAGAACACTGTGTTGCTGTGACTGGGAAGAGACTGTTAATGGAGGGCTAGAACACTGTGTTGCTGTGACTGGGAAGAGACTGTTAATGGAGGGCTAGAACACTGTGTTGCTGTGACTGGGAAGAGACTGTTAATCTCACTTCTGGGTTGTAAACAGAAGATAACCCAATCATAAACAATAGTCATGATAATAATTTAAAAAAAACACCCGATCAACAGACCCAATCAACAGAATCAAACACACTATGGGACAGGTTCCCTGGCCCAGGTTGACTCCAATGCTTCCCACAGTTGTGTCAAGTTGGCTGGATGTCCTTTGGGTGGTGGACCATTCTTGATACACACGGGAAATGGTTCAGTGTGAAAAACCCAGCAGCGTTGCAGTTCTTGACAGTTCTTAAATATTTTGTCTTACCCATTCACCCTCTAAATGGCACATACACACAATCCATGTTTCAATTGTCTCAAGGCTTAAAAATCCTTCTTTAATCTGTCTCCTCCCCTTCATCTACACTGATTGAAGTGGATTTAACAGGTTACATCAATAAGGGATCAAAGCTTTCACAAGGATTCACCTGGTCAGTCTATGTTTATTTTATTTATTTTTTATTTCACCTTTATTTAACCAGGTAGGCTTGTTGAAAACAAGTTCTCATTTGCATCTGCGACCTGGCCAAGATAAAGCAAAGCAGTTTGACACAAACAACAACAACAGAGTTACACATGAAATAAACAAACATACAATCAATAATACAGTAGAAAAATATAGATACAGCATGTGTAAATGAGGTAGGATAAGAGAGGTAAGGCAATAAATAGGCCATGGTGGTGAAGTAATTACAATATAGCAATTAAACACTGGAATGGTAGGATGTGCAGAAGATGAATGTGCAAGTAGAGATACTGGGGTGCAAAGGAGCAAGATAAATAAATACAGTATGGGGATGAGGAAGATTGGATGGGCTATTTACAGATGAGCTATGTACAGGTGCAGTGATATGTGAGCTGCTCTGACAGCTGGTGCTTAAAGCTAGTGAGGGAGGTAAGAGTCTCCAGCTTCAGAGATTTTTGCAGTTCGTTCCAGTCATTGGCAGCAGAGAACTGGAAGGGGAGGCGGCCAAAGGAAGAATTGGCTTTGGGGGTGACCAGTGAGGAATACCTGCTGAGCTGAGATAAGGCGGGGCTTTACCTGGCAGAGACTTATAGATGACCTGAAGCCAGTGGGTTTGGTGACAAGTATGAAGCGAGGGCCAGCCAACGAGATCATACAGGTCACAGTGGTGGGTAGTATATGGGGCTTTGGTGACAAAACGAATGGCACTGTGATAGACTGCATCCAATTTGTTGAGTAGATTGTTGGAGGCTATTTTGTAAATGACATCGCCGAAGTTGAGGATCGGTAGGATGGTCAGTTTTATGAGGGTATGTTTGGCAGCATGAGTGAAGAATGCTTTGTTGCGAAATAGGAAGCCAATTCTGGATTTAATTTTGGATTGGAGATGTTTAATGTGAGTGTGGAGTTTACAGTCTAACCAGACACCTAGGTATTTGTAGTTGTCCACATATTCTAAGTCAGAACTGTCCAGAGTAGTGATGCTGGGCAGGCGGGCAGGTGCGGGCAGCGATCGGTTGAAGAGCATGCATTTAGTTTTACTTGCATTTAAGAGCAGTTGGAGGCCACGGAAGGAGAGTTGTATGGCATTGAAGCTCATCTGGAGGTTAGTTAACACAGTGTCCAATGAAGGGCCAGAGGTATACAGAATGGTGTCGTCTGCGTAGAGGTGGATCAAAGAATCACCAGCAGTGAGAGAAGAGAGTCGGCCCGAGAATTGAACACTGTGGCACCCCCATAGAGACTGCCAGAGGTCTGGACAACAGGCCCTCCGATTTGACATACTGAACTTTATCGGTGAAGTAGTTGGTGAACCAAGCGAGGCAATCATTTGAGAAACCAAGGCTGTTGAGTCTGCCAATAAGAATTTTATGATTGACAGAGTCGAAAGCCTTAGCCAGGTCGATGAATACGGCTGCACAGTACTGTCTCTTATCGATGGCGGTTATGATATCGTTTAGGACCTTGAGCGTGGCTGAGGTGCACCCATGACCAGCTCTGAAACCAGATTGCACAGCAGAGAAGGTACGGTGAGATTCGAAATGGTCAGTGATCTGTTTGTTAACTTTGCTTTCAAAGACTTTAGAAAGGCAGGGCAGGATGGATATAGGTCTGTAGCAGTTTGGGTCTAGAGTGTCTCCCCCTTTGAAGATGGGGATGACCGCGGCAGCTTTCCAATCTATGGGAATCTCAGAAGATATGAAAGAGAGGTTGAACAGGCTAGTAATAGGGGTTGCAATAATTTCGGCATAATTTCATTTTAGAAAGAGAGGGTCCAGATTGTCTAGCCCGGCTGATTTGTAGGGGTCCAGATTTTGCAGCTCTTTAAAAACATCAGCTATCTGGATTTGGGTGAAGGAGAAGTGGGGGAGGTTTGGGCGAGTTGCTGTGGGGAACGCAGTGCTGTTGACCGGGGTAGGGGTAGCCAGGTGGAAAGCATGGCCAGCCGTAGAAAAATGCTTATTTAAATTCTCAATTATTGTGGATTTATCGGTAGTGACAGTGTTTCCTAGCCTCAGTGCAGTGGGTATGGGGACACGGCAATTCAGACAATTAGCAGGCCGGGGCTAGCAAGCTAGCAGTTAGCAGGCCGGGGCTAGCAAGCTAGCATAAGGACCTTAGAGGGACGTCGCGATGGGGGAAAAGTCTGTTTTTGCCTCCTCGTGCGGTGACGACGATAGACCAGTCGTGTAATTAGTAGGCTTCCAAGCTGCAGAGGGGTCCAAGTCCAATTGGCAAAATGGGTATAGTGGTCCAAGAAACTAGCCGGTGGATCAGCTAACAGTCCAATTTGCTATAGATAGCTAGCAGGCCGCGGTTAGCAGAATGGGCCTTCGGGGGACGTCGATTCTGAGGGGCCTGTTGGAATCTTCGGGCAGATTATGTCGGTATTCCAGTCGTGAAGGATCGGCGGGGTTCATTGCCCCGTACCGGCAGTAGAAGGGGTCCGGATATTGTAGCCGAGGAGTGGGCTTCAGGAGTAGCCCAGGAGCCCTAGCTGGGAGATTGGTCTATCATGGGCTAGCCCCAGGCTAGTTGGTGCATTCTCCGTGATGGAAACGTTAGCCAGGAGTAGTCAACCCGGGTTGCGGTTAGCTAGCTGCCATGATCCAGATGAAAGGGTTCAGAGTTTGCGGTAGGAATCCGGGGATATGGAGAGAAAAATAGGTCTAGTATGCCCTGGTTTGAAACGCGTTGTACGAACTGGCGAGAGCTTTCCGAGCTTAAGGTTAGCTGACTGATAGCTGATAGCTGGTAGCTAGTTAGCTATCTAGCTTCAGTTGAGGTATTCCAGTTCGGAGGTAAATTGAAATACTTTAGAAAAAAAACTGATCCACACCACATTGGGTGAGGCGGGTTGCAGGAGAGTATTTTGAAGTTGAGGTTTAGGAAAAATATTAAAAAGAATGCAAATAAAAATATATAAAAAGATATATACGAGACAAGACAAAGGACAAAGACGTCTGACTGCTACACCATCTTGGATTTTATGCCATGGAAAGAGCAGGTGTCCTTAATGTGTTGTACAGTCAGTGTATAATGAACATTTAAAAAACATAGAGACTTACAGTTTCTCTTCCATCCTACCTTAGTTATTGAGGCAATTGACTGGTCTCTTCTGTCACACAGAAGCGCAGATCAGCTAGATCATCCTGAACGGATACACAATGAGGAAACACTGAAACAGGAAGTTATGTAGAAATCAAGTTTCAAGTGACTCAGATAAACAGCGATTACATATCTCAAATCTATGTTGTATAGTTCTCAGAGTTGGGGTCAATTCCACAAATTCAATTCACTTTCCTTGTAAATTCCATCAATTAAATTTAAATTCCAGGTCAATCTTCAGAGCCAGCAGGAGGCTCCAACCCTCCAAGAGCATTTGAAAAGACCATACACTCACTCAACTTAATTGACTCCAGCAGCTATGACGTTCAAGGTATCAACTTACAATGATCTTGGTCAATAGATGCTGCACACCAAGTTTAGGGAAAGGTTTCATTCTCAGAGGATAAAAAAAAAAGTTTAGCTAAATACTTTCTCTGACCAGAAAACCAAAATATGACGTCTTTCTCATAACGTATTATCTGGACTTCTCAATAGTTGCACAACATTTTCAAAATGGCGGATTATCCATCATGGCGAGGTCAGAGGCAAATGTGGACCAGTTTGAGGAGTTCACCCTGGAGTTTAGGACCCTGGCTGCCGGCGCGGGATGGAACAACAGGGCCCTGATCGACCATTACCGCTGCAGTCTGCTCATTTGACCAGCTGGTGGACCTGTCCATCCGGGTGGACAACCTGCTGGCTACTCGTGGACGATCAGATCGGGGTCTGGTGGTTCCATCCTCCCGCACCCCCTCTCCGATACCCATGGAGCTGGGAGGGGCAGAGCGCAGGGAGACTGGAGGGGGTTCCCGCTCGTGCACCATCTGTGGCCGCAGAGGTCACACTGCCAGTCGGTGCTGGGTTGGTTCCTTTTGGGAATCGAGGCAGCAGGTAGGGCACTCTGGCGTCACCCTCTGTTGCACAAATGTTTGTGTCTGTCACGTTCCCTGAGCATAAGACGCTCGTCAATTCAGGCGCGGCTGGGAATTTTATTGATATAGCTTTAGCCTATAGTTTAGGGATCCCCATAGTTTCCGTGGATGTGCCCTTCCCATTCATGCCTTAGATAGTCAACCATTAGGGTCAGAGTTGATTAGGGAGGTCACGCAGGGGGGTAGCAGGGGGGTCATACGGAGAGAATTAGTCTCTTCCTTATTGACTCTCCTGCGTTTCCCGTGGTGCTGGGCCTACCCTGGTTAGCTTGTCATAACCCAACTGTTTCTTGGCTACAGAGGGCTCTCACAGGGTGGTCTTGAGAATGCTCAGGTAGGTGTTTAGGGGTTTCCGTTGGTGCTACTACGGTGGAGAGTCCAGACCAGGTCTCCACCGTGCATTTGGCTCTGGCCTTCTCCAAAAAGATGGTGACTCAATTACCACCTCATCGACGGGGAGATTGTGCGATAGTTCTCCTGGTAGACGCTGCACTTCCCAGGAGTCACGTGTATCCCCTCTCACAGGCAGAGATGGAGGCTATGGAAACATGTCTCCGAATCCCTGCGTCAGGGGTACATTCGGTCCTCCACTTCACCCGTCTCCTCAAGTTAATTTTTTGTGAAGAAGAAGGAGGGAGGTCTGCGCCCGTTTATTGACTACCAGGGTCTGAATCAGATCACTGTGAGGTATAGTTACCCGCTACCACTCATAGCCACAGCTATAGAGTCAATGCACGCTTCTTCACCAAATTAGATCTCAGGAGCGCTTACAACCTGGTGCGTATCAGAGAGGGAGACGAGTGGAAGATGGCTTTCAGTACCACCTATGAGTACCTCGTCATGCCGTACAGGATGATGAATGCGCCATCAGTCTTCCAAGACTTTGTAGACGAGATTTTCAGGGACCTGCACTGGCAGGGTGTAGTGGTGTATATTGATGACATTTTTATATACTCCGCTACACCAGCTGTGCATGTGTCCCTGGTGCGCAGAGTGCTTGGTCGCCTGTTGGCCAGAAAGTTGGCGCAGACCGTCACCGCCTGTGAGGCCCCGGTGTGGACAGAGTCTGGCTCCTGACCCAAAACCTGCCCCTTCGCCTGCCCTGTCGGAAGCTGGGTCCGCGGTTTGTGGGGCCATTTAAAGTTCTGAGGAGAGTGAACAAGGTTTGTTAAAGGTTATAGCTTCCCCTCTATTACCGCATTAACCCCTCGTTCCATGTGTCTTTCCTCAGGCCGGTGGTGGCTGGCCCGCTCCAGGAGTCTGAGGTGCGGGAGGTTCCTCCGCCCCCTCTGGACATCGAGGGGGCCCTGGCTTACTCCGTTCGTTCCATACAGGATTCGAGACGTCGGGCGAGGGGCCTTCAGTACCTCGTGGACTGGGAGGGGTATGGTCCGGCAGAGAGATGCTGGGTTCCGGTGGAGGACGTGATGGATCCTTCAATGGTGCGAGAGTTCCACCGTCTCCATCCGGGTCGCAATGCGCCTCGCCCTCCAGGTCGTCCCCGAGGTCGGTGTCGATGCGCTGCTGGAGCCGCGCGTTGGCGGGGGGTACTATTTTAGAATAAGACCGTAATATAACAAAATGTGGAAAAAGTCTCAGGATTTTGGAAATTCTCCCGCGATCCCATTTTCATATCAGGCGACCGCAAATGGGCTCGTGACCCCTAGTTTGGGCACCACTGCTTTAACCCTTTTTCCATAAAATAAAAAAAACATGCTAGAACTGATGCCCATCAAGAACTAATCTGACAAAAATGCTCTGAAAAAGTTTAAACCTACTTTGGACGCACAAGAGCGCATTAGATAAATTAGATGGAAGAGGTGCTTTTAACTCCACTCTAATCTCGATTTTGCTTATGTAAAACCGTATCAAACCAGTTAAAATTTGAAATGGAGTTTATGGAACTCACACAATGAAACTGACATGAAATGTGTAGAATGATACATTTGCATGGAGCTGGCAAATGGATTTAATAAATAGCCTACAACTTCAGTTTATTGCTGTTGTAGCCTTGTGTTATTATGCAATTATTAATAGCCATGTTTAGTTAATTAAATTGAACGCTATCAATTGTGATCATGGTCACAGCTCTATCGCAATTGCCAACCAGCTATTGCTAGAATGCATTAGATTGACCGTAACTGTAAATCAGATTAGGCTACAGGTTTAAAAAAAATTAAAAACAGTTTAAAAACTGTCTGTTCATTTCCATATTATTCATTTTTTATTTAAATTATGACCCCATCCTCAGTAGCCTATTCCAGTAGGATATTGGACAACACAAGCCCTTCTTACCTCGATAACGCCTCGCTATTTAGATTGAATAAATGAGTCTGTCAATATGAACTATGCAAACTGCTAAATCGTTCATGTTAATTACATCTTGCCTAGGCTACTGGAGGCTATCTGGGGCTATAGGCTATAGGCTCCCTGCATCTAGCTCAATAAACCATGGCAAAGTTTAATTAGAATCATAAACTGAGGTTTTATTCAGTAGTTTAGGCCTATTGAAATGACAAGTCAATCACGCAAATAGGCCTAACTATTTGCCTTATACCTTTGTAACAGTTTGTATAACATCTGGCACAGAATGAGACACAATTGCCAAAAATAACATTCGTTCTTTTAAATTCGTAACAGTGTTTCTTGCGCTGAGATTTCGTAAATCCTCTGTCCCAACTTTCATCACTCAAACTCAATTGATGGATTTATCTATTGTTTTGCACATGCGCAAAGCGGATTTATTTTAAATCCTAGCAGTCAAACGAGTCAAATCGACAGCCATTGATGCAATATTATCTGTCGAGTTTAATAAAGGCGAATTAGATTTTCTCTTGCGACATATGCAAATGTATTTAATACGTCATGTTAGCTCGCAAAAATAATTATTTTGATGAAAAACCGAATATTGCTGTCACATTATTTGATGCGTTTAATTTGAAAAAGGAAATCCTGCAGCAATTTGAATTGTCTCTCCCAAAATATATCATTCTAACAAATCATTTAGAATCCTTTGCCTCTCAGTAGCAACTGTTGGGGTGGAAGGGAAGTTGTATTTTTACCATAGCACACTGTCTAAACATGACAATATGACATTCAATTGCAGCATTGCAGTTTCCGAACAGAGTACATGATGTACTTTGGGCCCAGGCAAAGGTACAACACTGTTCTCTGGTGGTTGGTGTATGTTATTGAACTAGACCGGCTGACAGTCAGCCTGAGACCTATGAAGCTAATCCAGTTTCCAGGCTGCTGAACCATATTTATTACATTATTTGTCATAATTTTAAGTTATCGTTACTCATTGTGTATTTACTCCTTGTGTTATTATTTTTCTATATTTTTCTCTCTGCAATGTTGGGAAGGGCCAGTAATTAGGCATTTCACTGTTAGTCTCCACCTGTTGTTTACGAAGCATGTGACAAATGACATTTTATTAGATTTTAGATGGTAATTTATTGGAATTACCTCATAAAAATAAAAAAAATCTCATAATGAAAACACGTAGAGGTGCAGTGCAATTCGTACCTTACCTTTCCAATCAAAAGTGCTGACCCTGGACTTGATTGTAAACTTAAAAGTGGGACCAATGAGATTGCTTTCAAGCTTTTGATAATGTGCATGTTTTTAACAATAATAGTAACTTAACAACGAAACTTAAACCAGTAGCACAACCAGTGTATTTTTGAGGCAATCATTAGTATTGCTCACAGGGTAAGAAACCTACTGGGATACAGTTTACAACTCTTGGTGCCAAACTACAAAACCCACCGCTATGACCATTTCATTATGATTTAAGGCAAACTGGGGAAACTCGTAAATACATCCTGCCTCGAGTGTTTTGATCACATGGTGGAAATCTGTTTTGAATCGAAATTCTAATGTTTTTGATACCTGGTCTCAATCAAGCGCACTCACTTGGTAATTTAATCAAAATAAAGAGCAAGCTAAAAAGTAATAAGTCATCACTGTTTTCTTAAACAAAGGCTTTGCTATCATTTCATAACCGTCATTTAGAGACTTCGGTAAACTTGGCTTTAATCAACAACATCCCATACAATTAAGATCAATCTGCTTCTGCTTCTACTCATGTTCACTTTAGAGATGTCATTCAAGGACTTTCTACCCAGAATTCTCATTGAATAGAAATCCAGTCCCACAAATGTTATTTACTATAATACACTTTCTAAATGAAGTGCTTGGCTGTGTGTTGCTGTCACGACTTCCGCGGAGGTTGGTCCCTCGCCTTGTTCGGGTGGCTCCTTGTTCGGGTGGCGCCTTGTTCGGGTGGCGTTCGGGTGGCGCCTTGTTCGGGTGGCATTCGAGTGGCGCCTTGTTCGGGTAGCGCCTTGTTCGGGTGGCGTTCGGGTGGCGCCTTGTTCGGGTGGCGTTCGGGTGGTGCGTTGTTCAGGTGGCGTTCGGGTGGCGTTCGGGTGGCGCCTTGTTCGGGTGGCGTATCTATGTTTTTTTAATAGTCCATTATTTAGTATTCTGATCCTTCATGGGATGTGAACTGACTAAATTGCATTCTATGATACTGTGTTTTGGATACAGGGAAACGTTCAAAACGTTCTGGAACGTTAAATTGCATTCTATGATACTGTGTTTTGGATACAGGGAAACGTTCAATACGTTCTGGAACGTTAAATTGCATTCTATGATACTGTGTTTTGGATACAGGGAAACGTTCAATACGTTCTGGAACGTTAAATTGCATTCTATGATACTGTGTTTTGGATACAGGGAAACGTTCAAAACGTTCTGGAACGTTAAATTGCATTCTATGATACTGTGTTTTGGATACAGGGAAACGTTCAAAACGTTCTGGAACGTTAAATTGCATTCTATGATACTGTGTTTTGGATACAGAGAAACGTTCAATACGTTCTGGAACGTTAAATTGCATTCTATGATACTGTGTTTTGGATACAGGGAAACGTTCAAAACGTTCTGGAACGTTAAATTGCATTCTATGATACTGTGTTTTGGATACAGGGAAACGTTCAAAACGTTCTGGAACGTTAAATTGCATTCTATGATACTGTGTTTTGGATACAGGGAAACGTTCAAAACGTTCTGGAACGTTAAATTGAATGGAAGCGGTGCTGTACCACAGAGTTTTGGGCTTGGTCGACATTGCAGCTGACAGTGCAGGCGACTGCTGACTGACTCTTCTACAGATCACCTTGCATCATGAATAACTACTCATTGGAACAGGACTAATGAAGATAATTTAATGTAGTTAGGCCGTGACTGGCCTCACACTGCAGTACAGTAGGTATGTGTATGTACGTTAGAAGTTGGATGCGATCCGCCAACACAATCCCAGAAAAGAAGATTACTCATTATTATTTGTAGATCAGTCAGTCAACATTTACCCATAATGCATCATGGATTTGATGCTCTCGAACACAGCCTTTGCCTTTATCTACTGGTGGATTTGGTTCCTGAGTGGCGCAGCAGTCTAAGGCACTGCATGTCAGTGCTAGAGGCGTCACTACAGATCCTGGTTCGATTCCAGGCTGTATCACAACCGGCCATGATTGGGAGTCCCTGAGGGCGGCGCACAATTGGCACAATTGACTGGTTTTGAGGGTGACTAGAGAGATATACCTGCTGGAGCGCGTGCTACAGGTGAGTGCTGCTATGGTGACCAGCGAGCTGAGATAAGGGAGGACTTTACCTAGCAGGGTCTTGTAGATGACCTGGGGCCAGTGGGTTTGGCAACGAGTATGAAGCAAGGGCCAGCCAACGAGAGCGTACAGGTCGCAGTGGTGGGTAGTATATGGGGCTTTGGTGACAAAACAGATGGCACTGTGATAGACTGCATCCAATTTATTGAGTAGGGTATTGGAGGCTATTTTGTAAATGACATCGCCGCATTTCAGGCTTCAAACATAAAGATATAAAACTGTATTTTTTTGTGAAGAATCAACAACAAGTGGGACACAATCATGAAGTGGAACGACATTTATTGGATATTTCAAACTTTTTTAACAAATCAAAAACTGAAAAATTAGGCGTGCAAAATTATTCAGCCCCCTTAAGTTAATACTTTGTAGCGCCACCTTTTGCTGCGATTACAGCTGTAAGTCGCTTGGGGTATGTCTCTATCGGTTTTGCACATCGAGAGACTGACATTTTTTCCCATTCCTCCTTGCAAAACAGCTCGAGCTCAGTGAGGTTGGATGGAGAGCATTTGTGAACAGCAGTTTTCAGTTCTTTCCACAGATTCTCGATTGGATTCAGGTCTGGACTTTGACTTGGCCATTCTAACACCTGGATATGTTTATTTTTGAACCATTCCATTGTAGATTTTGCTTTATGTTTTGGATCATTGTCTTGTTGGAAGACAAATCTCCGTCCCAGTCTCAGGTCTTTTGCAGACTCCATCAGGTTTTCTTCCAGAATGGTCCTGTATTTGTCTCCATCCATCTTCCCATCAATTTTAACCATCTTCCCTGTCCCTGCTGAAGAAAAGCAGGCCCAAACCATGATGCTGCCACCACCATGTTTGACAGTGGGGATGATGTGTTCAGGGTGATGAGCTGTGTTGCTTTTACGCCAAACATAACGTTTTGCATTGTTGCCAAAAAGTTCAATTTTGGTTTCATCTGACCAGAGCACCTTCTTCCACATGTTTGGTGTGTCTCCCAGGTGGCTTGTGGCAAACTTTAAACGACACTTTTTATGGATATCTTTAAGAAATGGCTTTCTTCTTGCCACTCTTCCATAAAGGCCAGATTTGTGCAATATACGACTGATTGTTGTCCTATGGACAGAGTCTCCCACCTCAGCTGTAGATCTCTGCAGTTCATCCAGAGTGATCATGGGCCTCTTGGCTGCATCTCTGATCAGTCTTCTCCTTGTATGAGCTGAAAGTTTAGAGGGACGGCCAGGTCTTGGTAGATTTGCAGTGGTCTGATACTCCTTCCATTTCAATATTATCGCTTGCACAGTGCTCCTTGGGATGTTTAAAGCTTGGGAAATCTTTTTGTATCCAAATCCGGCTTTAAACTTCTTCACAACAGTATCTCGGACCTGCCTGGTGTGTTCCTTGTTCTTCATGATGCTCTCTGCGCTTTTAACGGACCTCTGAGACTATCACAGTGCAGGTGCATTTATACGGAGACTTGATTACACACAGGTGGATTGCATTTATCATCATTAGTCATTTAGGTCAACATTGGATCATTCAGAGATCCTCACTGAACTTCTGGAGAGAGTTTGCTGCACTGAAAGTAAAGGGGCTGAATAATTTTGCACGCCCAATTTTTCAGTTTTTGATTTGTTAAAAAAGTTTGAAATATCCAATAAATGTCGTTCCACTTCATGATTGTGTCCCACTTGTTGTTGATTCTTCACAAAAAAATACAGTTTTATATCTTTATGTTTGAAGCCTGAAATGTGGCAAAAGGTCGCAAAGTTCAAGGGGGCCGAATAATTTCGCAAGGCACTGTATCTTTTCAATAACCAAAAAAATAGTGTCTTTTCAGCTTTTCTTAAGGAGGTGTACAAAACAGAAATTAAAAGTATATTGGGTTGCCCAAAAAGTTACATATTGCAGCTTCAATTAATCTGTAGCCTAATAAACTGCATCCTGAGTCGTAGATATCATTGTGTGACTCCTAATGTTGTTACGCTTGATACCGGCGCTCCGAGGCAATGCGTCAAAATCCCTAAGCAATGACTGCTCAGCTGTAGCGTGTCCAGAAGAGAGGCTGCAGAATAATTCTGGGAAGGTCATACACCAGCTATCGAGAACATGTTTACATATGTTATACCCACTTCATATGTATATACTGTATTCTAGTCAATGCTCATCCTATATAACTACTGCTGTAAACACCTTTTCTATTCATATACTGTCCATACTGTCTCTATACACCATCATATACAGTGCCTTCAGAAAGTATTCACACCCCTTGACTTTTTCCACATTTTGCTGTGTAACAGCCTGCATTTATTTTTTTTTATTTAACCTTTATTATACTAGGCAAGCCAGTTAAGAACAAATTCTTATTTACAATGACGGCCTACCCCGGCCAAACCCTAACCCGGATGACGCTGGGCCAATTGTGAGCCGCCTTACTGGACTCCCAATCACGGGTAGTTGTGATACAGCCTGGTATCGAACCAGGGTCTGTAGTGACGCCTCTAACACTGAGATGCAGTGCCTTAGACCACTGCGCAACTCAGGAGCCCCATTTTATGGAGATTTTAGATTTTGTGTCACTGGCCTACACACGATACCCCATAATGTCAAAGTGGAATTATGTTCTTAGAGATGTTTACAAATTAATACAAAATGAAAAGCTGAAATGTCTTGAGTCAATAAGTATTCAACCACTTTGTTATGGCAAACCTAAATAAGTTCTGGAGTAAAAATGTGCTTACAAGTCACTCTGTGTGCAATAATAGTGTTTACCATGATTTTTTTAATGACTACCTCCAGGGGCTCCACTTTGGTTTTAGAACTGGGGGGAACATAACCTGGTGTGGGTCTTGGGGTCCCCCCCCAGAATTTTTGTGGGCATCTAAAGGTTATTTCCTGCATTTTTGCACAATTCAATAAACCATCTCTTTTTTGAACAAAAATTAAGAAAAATGCCCACAGTAATCCAGCTAGGTAATATATCATTATTAAATATGTTTAAGTGATCAATAAGACTGAACTAGATCAAAGTTAATTCAATAATACATATTATGTTGCACCTTTAATCAATTGCATAACAAATAAACAACTGATTGTCTTTATTAAGACATCTTCTATATCAAATTTCAGCCAAACCGACCAGCCAGCCTGAGCCGCCTGCACGCCCAACCCCCAACTCTCTCAACTCTCAACTCTCAACTCTCTCCCAACTCTCAACTCACTCCCAACACAATTTCCTTCCCAGTTCACACCTTTAATTTTTTTAATTCCTACGGGAAAGGTTTGGGGGAAAAAACTACCAAAAAAACAAAAGAAACCCCACAAACACTTCAAATATTCATTAAAAAACAGAAACAGCAAATCCTCCATATAATTAATCTCATAGGACTAATAGTACTGTAGAGCTTTAAAAAAAAATTGCAAACAATATAGCTGGGTCGCCCCGTCCTGTCTCTAGGGGTCCACCACTCTGCAGCCCCCCAAACCCAACACACCCCACTCAGCTTTAGGACCTTAGTGGTTTCGGGTGTTAGGCCAATGCCAGAGCGACAACCCACAGGACGGCAGACCCCCAGGGCCAGGACTGATTAGCCCAGCAGCTAGCAATTGCCTAAATAGGGATCTCTCCAGAAGTTGGCATGTTTTCAATACAGACTCCTTTAGTCGTACTGTATTCCATCCATCCTTCCAGGTAATAGCAGTGCATTTCTTAGACACTAGAAATGCTTGGTTATACAGTTTCTTCAGATAAGTGTCCAGTATCAACCTTTCTAAGCAAACATAACAGGGAGAAGGGAGAATCTGTAGACGTGCTGAGATAAAAGAACATACTCTTTGCCAGAATTGAGCCAGCCTTCACAAGACCATAACATATGCAAATATGTTCCCCTTTTGTGTTTTACACCTCCAGCAGAGGAAGTACTTTTCTGAGTCTGTGTAATTCAGTTTTACTGGAATTTAGTGTGTTCTATGGATGGCCTTAAACTGCAGTAATCTATGTCTGTGATGATATGAACATGACTGGGCATTCAAACACATCTGTATCCATTCATCATCATCAATAGCTTCTACCAGATCTTCCTCACACTTTTGTTTGACATGTTTTGTGTCATCGGGAAAAGCCTCTAAAGCCTCTTGGAAATCAACTTTGGAGGTTTGTCAGACTGTCTTTAAAATAGCATCTGGTTTGTCCAGTGTTTGCTGCACAAAGGGAACAAAGTGTTGTATCTGCAAAAATTCACATCACCTCTGTCACAGACTGGTCTTCCCTGGCTGCCTGACCCTGCTGAGACCCCTGTCACCATCTGATCCTTCCCAAAATTAGGCATGAAAAGGATTACCTTGGTGTGCATTAATACATTATATTATCCAAGAATAGAATCAATTGTTCAATAATTGAAATGACCATTATTACCAGATCCCAGACTGTAGTTTTAAGCTTTAAACTGCTGTCCTGTAGCTACTGTAGGACTACCCATCAACTCAAGATGGAACTTTGTATTGTTCACTGATATTGTTAATATACTACAAAATTCTACAAAGTTACGCCCGTGCCTACTTCACCCCAATAAAAGGGTTGGATGGAAACCTGTTCATTCAGTTCGATTGAACGTTTGCTATGTCACAGAACGGTTTGTACTGAACGACATGTTTCCCCAATACGTTCTTGAACAGACTTTGAGGTAGATTTTTGAACAGACTTCTAATGTATTTTAGTCAACGCCACTCTGACATTTCTCGTCCTAATATTTATAGATTTCATAATTCCATTATTCTACATTTAGATTTGTGTATATTGTTGTGAATTGTTAGATATTACTGCACTGTTGGAGCTAGGAACACAAGCATTTTGATACACCGGTAATAACATCTTCTAAATATGTGTATGTGACTAATACAATTTGATTTGATGTGTGTCACCGTTTGATGGGTGTATCTTTAAGCAATGAGTGGCGTTGTTAAAAGGCAGTGGCCATGCTGACAGCGTTCCCCAACCCCTCCCCATTTTTCAACTGGTCGTTCAGTACAGCGTCGTTTCCGTTCAATTGAACGTTCCAGAAAGTAAAAACGTAGCGAAGCAGGCCACGTTTGTGTTGAGAAGTCGTGTTTTTAGTGTCAGATTCTGTTTCAAATAGCACCAAAAACCTACACTAACCATGAGCCTCGCTGTCTGTATCGTCCAATCACAGATAAGATACAACTCATGTGATCTGTTTTAAAAATATATTTTTTATTTTTTTAAGTAATCAAGGTATTTATTGAAACACGGGGGCTGTTTGCAAACATGCCTTTACCTGTCGCTAACAGGTCACGTCACTTGTAATCTGCTCTCTGATTGGGCGATACAGGCCGCGCCATTGTATGGGATGAGCAGTTTGTTTTGCCCCCTAATTCTGGTATGTACAGTCTATAAATAAGCGTTTTTTTTAAAGCGATTTCTAATCTTTTGAATTATTATAGTTCACCCCGGAGATTTAAACTTTTGACGATCATTTGAGAAAAGCGCAAACCCTTCAAGCCATGGCCCGGAAAGGGGCGCAGCCCTATATGCGCATTCGCTAGAGGCCTTGCCCATCTTCGGGTGTGTTCGTAAATTCACTCTGGAGTGCTAGAGGATGGTCTGGTCGTTCTTAAATTCAGAGCGTTGTCAGATTGTCCGTTCGCAAATTCAGAGGACCGTCCAAAGCGCACACTGGATGCTATGGCCAAGGATTAGGGTTGATGCGAGCGTTCTGACCTTACAACGGAAGTCAAGCACCCAAATTTACTGTCTAAAGTTGGCTAACTACTTCCAGCCCCAAATGAGAGAACACCATCATTTGATTTGTATTAGCAGAGCTGGTTAGGCTGTTTTCATGTGTTCTATTGGGTTGGGGACTAACTGTGCTGCTGGCAACAATTTTGCGACGTTTACTGATATCCGTTATATTCAACCGGTGTTGCGTTTTCGTTAATTAATTGGAGTAGATAACCAGAGTGAACTTACGAACGCACCCTTCATTTTACGGACGATGACCATGTGATCAGGTAACCAAGATGGCGTCGGGGCAGCAGTGGGTGTTAGTGGAGATGGTACAAGCACTCTACGAGGTAATTTATCTTTATTTAAATACTTTTTTAAATTTGAAGTTGTAGATGTATTCTGTTCAGTTACAAAAAACTGTCTCATATGTTGTTTGTGTATTAAACTATGTAAAAAGAGAGAAACGACAGACAACTCCGGTTTTTCAGGAAGTGTACTTCATATTGTTACCAAGTATGATTGACAGAATATTGTAGCCAATAGTCTTTCGTGTCAGAGGTGCGTCGTTCGATTTTGTAGTATGATCCAATCGTAGTGAGATAAATGAAGGGGGCTGTGATGATTTTATAACAGAACTTTACACTACATACATTTTCCATTATCTTAATTTCGAAACACACACGTATTTCTTTTTATTTCACCTGTTCCACGTCGAGGGCATATTTTGATAGTTTTTGGGTTGAGTTTGTTCCAACTTCATTGATCACCAGATATCTTATGATTTGAGAGCTATTATCTTGACAGTTAACTTTAGCATTGCTGATCAATACCCCGTGAAATGGAGCCACATTTTGTTAAATATATTGTTTGTTGAGTAAGTGATGTTATTTCCTTAACAGAAGCCCAATTATGGACGAAAGGAGCCAAAAATTACTATTTTATAGTCCATATAGTCCAGAACATGTACATGTTCTGTTTAAAGGTGAATTGGTTCGAAGTCAAAACAGACAAATATTTAACGTAAACGTGAATCGATTCTCAGCTGCGGTACGGTTTTAGAAACATAAATCCTTCTACTTTCATGTCACATCAAAAATAATTTCACAAATGCAAAATACACTCTTACTGTGTACTGGTTTAACAGTTGCAGCGGACAGTATTTTTCAGTTTGTGACGTCGTCTTCCGTTTACACAGATGGCTAATTAGCACAGGTAGTCCACTCTGTCTTCCATCTGTTTTTTATAAACAAGTGCTGTAACATGAAAATATTGGCAGTGTGGGAACCCTAACCCTAAAAAGGCGTGTATCAATTAAAATATTATTTCAACACTCATTTGAAAGAGAAGGTCCTTATGCTTCCAAAACCGGTGTTAATGTTCAAACCGAGTGTCAGGGCTCTTAACAAAACGTGTGTAATGGAACTCGGTCACGATCATGGGCTAACCTAACAAGTACAGGCATCTGTGCTTGTCATTTTTTGGGACATGTCAGCATGGCTCTTAGTTAAAATGGAACGACAGTAGACCTATTGCAGGTTGAGTTCAATTTTCCAAGTAAAATTAGTTGGACCACTTTTACTTGAGAGTACACTTGTCAACAACTGCTTTACATGGTTTGGGAGAGGGGAAGTATCTAAGATACTGTAATAATTCTAGCGTTGGTAAGCATGATTCCCGCTCCCCCATGGGAGCTAGCCAGAGCTGCCGCTTTCAAGGAGTGCGCCAGCTGTTCCGGGTGACTGTGTGATCACGCTCGCTGTAGCCGATGTCGGCAAGACCTTTTAAACAGGTCAACATACGCAAGGCCGTTGTGCCAGACGGACCACTAGGATGTATATTCAGAGCAGATTACCAGGATGTGTATTCAGAGCAGATTACCGGGACGCGTATTCAGAGCAGATTACCGGGACGTACATTCAGAGCAGATTACCGGGACGTGTATTCAGAGCAGATTACCGGGATGTATATTCAGAGCAGATTACCAAGATGTGTATTCAGAGCAGATTACCAGGATGTGTATTCAGAGCAGATTACCAGGATGTATATTCAGAGCAGATTACCGGGACGTGTATTCAGAGCAGATTACCGGGATGTATATTCAGAGCAGATTACCGGGACGTGTATTCAGAGCAGATTGCCGGGGCGCGTATTCAGAGCAGATTGCCGGGACGCGTATTCAGAGCAGATTACCGGGATGCGTATTCAGAGCAGATTACCGGGACGCGTATTCAGAGCAGATTACCGGGACGCGTATTCAGAGCAGATTACCGGGACGCGTATTCAGAGCTGATTACCGGGACGCGTATTCAGAGCTGATTACCGGGACGCGTATTCAGAGCAGATTACCGGGACGCGTATTCAGAGCAGATTACCGGGACGCGTATTCATGTGCGGACCCACTGGCAAGTGTCTTCACTGACATTTTCAACCTCTCCCTGACCGAGTCTGTAATACCTACATGCTTCAAGCAGACCACCATAGTCCATGTGCCCAGGAAAGAGAAGGGAACCTGCCTAAATGACTACCGCCCCGTAACACTCACGTCATTAGAAATTAAGTGTTTTGAAAGGCTGGTCATGGCTCGCATCAAAACCAACATCCCAGAAACCCTAAACCCACTCCAATTTGCATACCGCCTCAACAGATCCACAGATGATGCAATCTCAATTCCACTCCACACTGCCCTTTGCCACCTGGACAAAAGGAACACCTACGTGAGAATGCTGTTCATTGACTACAGCTCAGTGTTCAACACCATCATTTCCACAAAGCTCATCACTAAGCTAAGGACCCTGGGACTGAACACCTCGATCTGCAACTGGATCCTGGACTTCCTGATGGGCAGCCCCCAGGTGGTAAAGGTAGGCAACAACACATCTGCCATGCTGATTCTCAACACAGGGCCACTTAGGGGTGCGTGCTTAGTACCCCCCCTGTACTCCTTGTTCACCCACGACTGCATGGCCAGTCATGGCTCCAACACCATCATTAAGTTAGCTGACAACCCAACGTTGGTAGGCCTGATCAACGACAACGATGAGACGGCCTATAAGGAGGAGGTCAGAGACCTGGCAGTGTGGTGCCAGGACAACAACCTCTCCCTCAATGTGAGCAAGACAAAGGAACTGATCGTGGACTACAGGAAAAGGAGATCCGTACAGGCCTCCATTCTCATCGACGGGGCGGTATCAGAGGAAGGCCCTAAAAATTGTCAAGGACTCCACCCTAGTCACAGACTGTTCTCTCTGCTACCGCACGGCAAGCGGTACCGGAGCGCCAAGTCTAGGTTCAAAAGGCTCCTTAACAGCTTCTACCCCCAAGCCATAAGACTGCTGAACAAATCAACTGGCCACCCTGACTATTTACATTGACACTGCTACTAATCACTATTTGTTATCTATGCATAGTCACTTTATCCCTACCTACATGTACAAATGACCTCGACTAACCTATAATCCTGCACATTTACTTGGTACCGGTACCCCCGTATGTATATAACGTTGTTATTTTGTTTTTTAGCAAATATTGTTTTAACTCTTTCTTGAACTGAATTGTTGTTTAAGGGCTTGTAAGTAAGCATTTCACGGTAAGGTCTACCTGTTGTATTCTACGCATGTGACAAATAAGATTTGACCCATTTCTCTCCCCAGGCACCTGCCTACCATCTGGTCCTGGAGGGGATCCTCATATTGTGGATCATCAGACTGCTGTTTTCAAAGACGTACAAACTACAGGAGCGTTCAGACCTCACAGAGAAGGTAGAGAAAAATGGTTTCACCCACCTGTGAGTGCATAGGACACTATGGATGGAAATTCTGCGTGCAACTGTTTCTGGCACAATGTGTTAACTCCGTAGTGTTGGTCTATAACAGGAAAAGGAGGACTTAATTGAAGAATGGCAACCAGAACCCCTTGTCCCTCCCATGTCCAAAGACCATCCTTCCCTCAATTATGACATCGTCACTGGGTAAGCTAATGATGCTTTCTTGACTTGTTTTTGAAGTGCAGTGAATGATCTCACAGCCTATGCTGTAACATCTTTCCGAGTAGGCAAATCTAGCTTGCTTTACACAGTACAGTCAAATACCTGGGTCCTGTTCAGTAGGGCACACCATAGCAAAAACTACAATATGTGGTCTTGTTAATAACAAGTTAACGTTGTACATGGTTTCAAAACAGTTTTCTGCCTACTGAACAGTACCCTGGTTGGTCTAGCTGTCTACCTCGCTTCATTCTAACATCAAGTGAACCTTGTGTTGTGTTTAGCTAATAGCATGTGTTTTATTTTACAGCCCACCAAGCCACAAAATCATTGTAAATGGAAAAGAGTGCATTAACTTTGCTTCATTTAACTTCTTGGGTTTCCTTGACAACGAGCGAGTGAAGGTCTGTACTATTTTAAGTAGAAGCATATCTTTTTTGTTTATTTTCTAAGATATTAGCCATTTTTGATTACATTTTGATTAACTGTTGGTACAGTACAATGCTAAAGACATGAGCAAAATACTTTTGTGGAGACTAACACTGAAACAAAAACAAAAACAATCATTCAGTAGTCATGGCTTATTGCACTGGTTCTCAACCTATTTAGGTTACTGTAATCCAAATGACATTTTACTCTGCCTGCCTCGGTTCAACCGATCGGGACTATTATTCATTTGACCATTAAGTCTATGTTTTTACACGCCAAATGATGAAACAGCCCGTGTTCCTATATTAATTGTCCATATGCCAAGTACCCCTATGGGCACTAGTAGCCTATGTTGACAACAAATGGTGTATCTCTTGGGCTTAACCCTATAGACATGCTGGTTGTTTAGCAACACAACTGACACATGCACAACTATGGGGCAAAACAGACAGTTGGTTTAGAATGTTGACACCATGCAAACTATATTTATTCTCCATCCCAATGTTTATTGAAAACATAAATACATTTGCACAATGAGCACTTGTCTCTCAAATAAGTCGTTGAAGTTGTTGGTTCGCTAGCTAGCAAATATTTTGCCATATTAGCATTGACATGAAATCAGTCAAAACAAGACATGGTATCAAGAACCATGAAACTAGCTGAAACGAGTCACTAATGATTCCCCACATGGCTGTTTCTTGTCATTGTTGGTCGCTATCTGGCAACTCACACACTTCTGCCCCATTTAAAGGGTGCGCATTGTTTTTGTGACATTGTCAGCTGACCCATCTATTTGTTTTGTTTAGTCTTTCTGAACATACCATCACCACACATGCCTATAGCGGCAATGCATATTTGTAGGAGGACAAAAGCATTTCAATGAATATCAATTGCTCTATTTCCCCTCTTTCTCTGACAGCAAAAGGCCTTGACTTCTCTCAGGAGGTATGGTGTTGGTACCTGTGGTCCAAGAGGTTTCTATGGAACCTTTGGTGAGTTGCTCTAAAGAAAAATCATGCTCTGAGAACCGGAGGAGATGGCTGCTTTTTTTTACGGGCTTCTAACCAATTGTGCTCTTTTGTGGGAGGTTTTTCGCCTTGTTTTTAATTTATTTTGTCCATAATGTTCCTGCCACCATCTCTTATGACCGAAAAGAGCTTCTGGATATCAGAACAGCGACTACTCACCTCGAACTGGACAAAGATTTCTTTAAGTCGTATTCAAAGGATTTACTCCAGATAAAGGACCAGGCCACACTATTTACCAATAGAGTTTTCATCTATTTTTTGTATCTGTCTATTTACCACCACAAACCGATGCGGTCACAAAGACGGCACTCAACGAGCTGTATAAAGCCATAAGCAAACAAGAAAATGCTCATCCAGAGGTGGTGCCCCTAGTGGCCAGGGACTTTAATGCAGGGAAACTTAAATCCGTTTTACCTCATTTCTACCGGCATGTTACATGTGCAAACTCTAGACCACCTTTACTGCACACCCAGAGATGCATAAAAAGCTCTCTCTCCATTTGGCAAATCTGACCATAATTCTATCCTACTGATTGCTGCCTACTAGCAAAAACTAAAGCAGGAAGTAGCAGTGACTCGCTCAATACTACGGAGCTAAAGGTTAGAGCTGCCACTTTCAAGGAGTGGGACTCTAATCTGGACGCTTATAAGAAATCCTGATATGCCCTCAGACGAGCCATCAAACAGGAAAGTGTCAATAGAGGACTAAGATTGAATCCTACTACACCGTCTCCGACGCTCGTCGAATGTGGCTGGGTTTGCAAACTATTACGGACTACAAAGAGAAGCCCAGCAGTAAGCTGCCCAGTGACACAAGCCTACCAGATGAGCTAAATTACTTCTATGCATGCTTCGAGGCAAGCAACACTGAAGCATGCATGAGAGCGCCAGCTGTTCTGGATGACTGTGTGATCACGTTCGCCGTAGCCGATGTGAGTAAGGCCTTTAAACAGGTCAACATTAACAAGGCCGCAGGGCCAGATGGATTACCAGGATGTGTAATCCTAGCATGTGCTGACCAACTGGCAAGTGTCTTCACTGACATTTTCAACCTATCCCTGACATGAGTCTGTACTACCAACATGTTTCAAGCAGACTACCATAGTCCCTGAGCCCAACAACACCAAGCTATCCTGCCTAAGTGACTACCGACCGGTAGCACTCACGTCGGTAGCCATGAAGTGCTTTGAAAGGCTGGTCATGGCTCACATAAACACCATTATACCGGAAACCCTAGACCCACTCCAATTTGCATACCGCCCAAACAGATCCACAGATGACGCAAGCTCTTGCACTCAACACTGCCCTTTGCCACCTGGACAAAAAATCAAATCAAATCAAATTTATTTGTCACTTACACATGGTTAGCAGATGTTAATGCGAGTGTAGCGAAATGCTTGTGCTTCAAGTTCCGACAATGCAGTAATAACCAACAAGTAATCTAACTAACAATTCCAAAACTACTGTCTTGTACACAGTGTAAGGGGATAAAGAATATGTACATAAGGATATATGAATGAGTGATGGTACAGAGCAGCATAGGCAAGATACAGTAGATGGTATCGAGTACAGTATATACATGAGATGAGTATGTAAACAAAGTGGCATAGTTAAAGTGGCTAGTGATACATGTATTACATAAGGATACAGTCGATGATATAGAGTACAGTATATATGTATGCATATGAGATGAATAATGTAGGGTAAGTAACATTATATAAGGTAGCATTGTTTAAAGTGGCTAGTGATATATTTACATAATTTCCCATCAATTCCCATTATTAAAGTGGCTGGAGTTGAGTCAGTGTCAGTGTGTTGGCAGCAGCCACTCAAGGTTAGTGGTGGCTGTTTAACAGTCTGATGGCCTTGAGATAGAAGCTGTTTTTCAGTCTCTCGGTCCCAGCTTTGATGCACCTGTACTGACCTCGCCTTCTGGATGATAGCAGGGTGAACAGGCAGTGGCTCGGGTGGTTGATGTCCTTGATGATCTTTATGGCCTTCCTGTGACATCGGGTGGTGTAGGTGTCCTGGAGGGCAGGTAGTTTGCCCCCGGTGATGCGTTGTGCAGACCTCATTACCCTCTGGAGAGCCTTACGGTTGAGGGCGGAGCAGTTGCCGTACCAGGCGGTGATACAGCCCGCCAGGATGCTCTCGATTGTGCATCTGTAGAAGTTTGTGAGTGCTTTTGGTGACAAGCCGAATTTCTTCAGCCTCATGAGGTTGAAGAGGCGCTGCTGCGCCTTCTTCACAATGCTGTCTGTGTGAGTGGACCAATTCAGTTTGTCTGTGATGTGTATGCCGAGGAACTTAAAACTTGCTACCCTCTCCACTACTGTTCCATCGATGTGGATAGGGGGGTGTTCCCTCTGCTGTTTCCTGAAGTCCACAATCATCTCCTTAGTTTTGTTGACGTTGAGTGTGAGGTTATTTTCCTGACACCACACTCCGAGGGCCCTCACCTCCTCCCTGTAGGCCGTCTCGTCGTTGTTGGTAATCAAGCCTACCACTGTTGTGTCGTCCGCAACTTGATGATTGAGTTGGAGGCGTGCGTGGCCACGCAGTTGTGGGTGAACAGGGAGTACAGGAGAGGGCTCAGAACGCACCCTTGTGGGGCCCCAGTGTTGAGGATCAGCGGGGAGGAGATGTTGTTGCCTACCCTCACCACCTGGGGGCGGCCCGTCAGGAAGTCCAGTACCCAGTTGCACAGGGCGGGGTCGAGACCCAGGGTCTCGAGCTTGATGACGAGCTTGGAGGGTACTATGGTGTTGAATGCAGAGCTGTAGTCAATGAACAGCATTCTCACATAGGTATTCCTCTTGTCCAGATGGGTTAGGGCAGTGTGCAGTGTGGTTGAGATTGCATCGTCTGTGGACCTATTTGGGCGGTAAGCAAATTGGAGTGGGTCTAGGGTGTCAGGTAGGGTGGAGGTGATATGGTCCTTGACTAGTCTCTCAAAGCACTTCATGATGACGGAAGTGAGTGCTACGGGGCGGTAGTCGTTTAGCTCAGTTACCTTAGCTTTCTTGGGAACAGGAACAATGGTGGCCCTCTTGAAGCATGTGGGAACAGCAGACTGGTATAGGGATTGATTGAATATGTCCGTAAACACACCGGCCAGCTGGTCTGCGCATGCTCTGAGGGCGCGGCTGGGGATGCCGTCTGGGCCTGCAGCCTTGCGAGGGTTAACACGTTTAAATGTCTTACTCACCTCGGCTGCAGTGAAGGAGAGACCGCATATTTTCGTTGCAGGCCGTGTCAGTGGCACTGTATTGTCCTCACAGCGGGCAAAAAAGTTATTTAGTCTGCCTGGGAGCAAGACATCCTGGTCCGTGACTGGGCTGGATTTCTTCCTGTAATCCGTGATTGACTGTAGACCCTGCCACATGCCTCTTGTGTCTGAGCCGTTGAATTGAGATTCTACTTTGTCTCTGTACTGACGCTTAGCTTGTTTGATAGCCTTGCGGAGGGAATAGCTGCACTGTTTGTATTCGGTCATGTTACCAGACACCTTGCCCTGATTAAAAGCAGTGGTTCGCGCTTTCAATTTCACGCAAAAGCTGCCATCAATCCACGGTTTCTGGTTAGGGAATGTTTTAATCGTTGCTATGGGAACGACATCTTCAACGCACGTTCTAATGAACTCGCACACCGAATCAGCGTATTCGTCAATGTTGTTGTCTGACGCAATACGAAACATGTCCCAGTCCACGTGATGGAAGCAGTCTTGGAGTGTGGAGACAGCTTGGTCGGACCAGCGCTGAACAGACCTCAGCGTGGGAGCCTCTTGTTTTAGTTTCTGTCTGTAGGCAGGGATCAACAAAATGGAGTCGTGGTCAGCTTTACCGAAAGGGGGGCGGGGCAGGGCCTTATTTGCGTCGCGGAAGTTAGAGTAACAATGATCCAAGGTCTTTCCACCCCTGGTTGCGCAATCGATATGCTGATAAAATTTAGGGAGTCTTGTTTTCAGATTAGCCTTGTTAAAATCCCCAGCTACAATGAATGCAGCCTCCGGATAAATGGTTTCCAGTTTGCAAAGAGTCAAATAAAGTTAATTCAGAGCCATCGATGTGTCTGCTTGGGGGGGGATATATACGGCTGTGATTATAATCGAAGAGAATTCTCTTGGTAGATAATGCGGTCTACATTTGATTGTGAGAAATTCTAAATCAGGTGAACAGAAGGATTTGAGTTCCTGTATGTTTCTTTCATCACACCGTGTCACGTTAGCCATAAGGCATACGCCCCCGCCCCTCTTCTTACCAGAAAGATGTTTGTTTCTGTCTGCGCGATGCGTGGAGAAACCCGTTGGCTGCACCGCCTCGGATAGCGTCTCTCCAGTGAGCCACGTTTCCGTGAAGCAAAGAACGTTAGTCTCTGATGTCCCTCTGGAATGCTACCCTTGCTCGGATTTCATCAACCTTGTTGTCAAGAGACTGGACATTGGCAAGAAGAATGCTAGGGAGTGGTGCACGGTGTGCCCGTCTCCGGAGTCTGACCAGAAGACCGCCTCGTTTCCCTCTTTTTCGGAGTCGTTTTTTTGGGTCGCTGCATGGGATCCGCTCCGTTGTCCTGTTTGTAAGGCAGAACACAGGATCCGCGTCGCGAAAAACATATTCTTGGTCGTACTGATGGTGAGTTGACGCTGATCTTATATTCAGTAGTTCTTCTCGACTGTATGTAGTGAAACCTAAGATGACCTGGGGTACTAATGTAAGAAATAACACGTAAAAAAACAAAACTGCATAGTTTCCTAGGAACGCGAAGCGAGGCGGCCATCTCTGTCGGCGCCGGAAGTACAAAATAACACCTCCATGAGAATGCTGTTCATTGACTACAGCTCAGCGTTCAACACCATTGTGCCCTCAAAGCTCATCACTAAGCTAAGGACCCTGGGACTGAACACCTCGATCTGCAACTGGATCCTGGACTTCCTGATGGGCAGCCCCCAGGTGGTAAGGGTAGGCAACAACACCTCTGCAACGCTGAGCCTCAACACGGCGGCCCAACTCAGGGGTGTTTGCTTAGGCCCTTCCTGTACTCCCTGTTCACCCATGACTGCGTAGCCAAGCACGACAACAACGGTGATAGGCCTGATCACTGACAGCGATGAGACGGTCTATAGGCAGGAGGTCAGAGACCTGGCAGTGTGGTGCCAGGACAACAACCTCTCCCTCAATGTAATCTGGATAAAGGAGATGATCGTGGACTACATGAAAAGGAGGGCCCAGCACACCCCCATTCTTGTCAACGGGGCTGTAGTGGAGCAGGTTGAGAGCTTTAAGTTCCTTGGTGTCCACATCACAAACTATCATGGTCCAAACACACCAAGACTAGTGAAGAGGGCATGACAATGCCTGTTCCCTTCCCCCCAGGAGACTGAAAAGATTTGGCATGGGTCCTCAGATCCTCAAAGTTCTACAGCTGCACCATTGAGAGCATCCTGACTGGTTGCATCACCGCAAGGAGCTACAGAGGGTAATGCTTACGGCCCAGTACATCACTGGGTTAAGCTTCCTGCCATCCAGGACCTCTATACCAGACGGTGTCTGAGGAAAGCCCTAAAAATTGTCAAGGACTCCACCCTAGTCAGACTGTTCTCTCTGCTACCGCATGGCAAGCGGTACCGGAGCGCCAAGTCTAGGTCCAAAAGGCTTCTTAACAGCTTCTACCCTCAGGCCATAAGACTGCTGAACAGCTAATCAAATGGCTATCCGGACTATTTGCATGTTTTTACACTGCTGATAATCTCTGTTTAATATCTATGCATAGTCACTTTACCCCTACCTAAATGTACAGTACCAGTCAGTTTGGACACAGCTACTCATTCCAGGGTTTTTCTCTATTTTTACTATTTTCTACGTTATGAAACGATGAAATAGCTATGAAATAACACATGGAATCATCTAGTAACCAAAAGTGTTAAACAAATTTTAAAAATCTTCACATTTGAGATTCTTCAAAGTAGCCACCCTTTACCTTGATGACAGCTTTGCACACTTGGCATTCTCTCAACCAGCTTCATGAGGAATGCTTTGCTTTTCCTACAGTCTTGATGGAGTTCCCACATGCTGAACACTAGTTGGCTGCTTTTCCTTCACTCTGCGGTCCAAATCATCCCAAACCATCTCAATTGGGTTGAGGTCGGATGATTGTGGAGGCTAGGTCATCTGATGCAGCACTACATCACTCTCCTTCTTGGTCAAATAGACCTTACACAGCCTGGAGGTGTGTTGGGTCATTGTGTTGTTGAAAAACAAATGATAGACCCACTACGTGCAAACCATATGGAATGGTGTATCGCTGCTGAATGCTGTGGTAGCCATGCTGGTTAAGTGTGCCTTGAATTCTAAATAAATCAGTGTCACCAGCAAAGCACCATCACACCTCCTCCATGCTTCATTGTGGTAACCTCACATGCGGAGATCATCCGTTCACCTACACTGCGTCTCAAAGACTGTTTACAATCAAAAAATCTCAAATTTGGACTCATCAGACCAAAGGACAGATTTCCACAGGTCTAATGTCCATTGCTCATTTTTTGGCCCATGCAAGTCTTCTTTCTTCCTTTAGTAGTGGTTTATTTGCAGCAATTTGACCATGACGGCCTGATTCACACAATCTCCTCTGAACAGTTAATGTTGATGTGTCTTAATTGTACTCTGAAGTATTTATTTTTTGCTGCAATTTCTGAGGCTGGTAACTCTAATGAACTCATACTCTGCAGTAGAGGTAAATCTGGGTCTTCCTTTCCTGTGACGGTCCTCATGAGAGCCAGTTTCATCATAACGCTTGATGGGTTTTGCGACTGCACTTGAAGAAACTTTCAAAGTTCTTGAAATGTTCCAGGTTGATGGGACTGTCATTTCTCTTTGCTTATTTGAGCTGTTCTTGCCATAATATGGACTTGGTCTTTTACCAAATAGGGCCATCTACTATATACCACCCCTACCTTGTCATAACACCACTGATTGTCTCAAACGCATTAAGAAGGAAAGAAATTCCACAAATAAACTTCTAACAAATTACACCTGTTAATTGAAATGCATTCCAGGTGACTACCTCCATGAAGCTGGTTGAGAGAATGCCAAGAGTGTGCAAAGGGTGGCTACTTTGAAGAATCTCAAATATAAAATATATTTTGAACCAGGGCCTGTAGTGACGCCTCTAGCACTGAGATGCAGTGCCTTAAACCGCTGCGCTACTCGGGAGCCCCAATGATATCAATCACAAAATATGCATTAAGAAGGACCTGGATCGTATCGTTCAATGGAAAGTTCACAAGACCATGCAACATAACAATTCCTTCACCAGGACAAAATCAACTTAACTTACTCTTGCAATGCTTTGTGGACGTGTTTGCACTTCTCCCTCAGAATGGCAAAAAGTTATATTTAATTTTTAAAAATTGGGGGGGGGGGGGGGTGTACTACATGATTCCATGTAGTTTTTGATGTCTTCTATTATTCTACAGTGTGAAAAAAACAACATGGAATGAGTAGGTGTGTTTTGACTGGTACTGTACATATTACAGGGAAGCCTAGTGGTTAGAGCGTTGGACTAGTAACCGGAAGGTTGCAAGTTCAAATCCCCGAGCTGACAAGGTACAAATCTGTCGTTCTGCCCCTGAACAAGGCAGTTAACCCACTGTTCCTAGGCCGTCATTGAAAATAAGAATTTGTTCTTAACTGACTTGCCTAGTTAAATAAAGGTCAAATCAAATCTAACCTGTACCCCTGCACATTGACTTGGTACCAGTCCCCCCCCCCCCATATAGCCTCGTTATTATTTTGCTGCTCTTTTATGTTTTTACATTTAGTTGATTTATTCAATATTTTTCTTAACTGCATTGTTGGTTAAGGGCTTGTAAAGTAAACATTTCACTGTACCTGTTTTATTTGACTCGTGTGACAAATAACATTTGATTTGCAGCTCAGTTATCCTCTTGTGTATTTCAGATCTTACAAGATGTCCCTATGTGTCAACATGTACAAATGTAGACTGAAGGGTTGTCAGTCTGTACATGTCGGTCTCTTTAAAACAAATTTTAAAATGTTTTTATTGTTCCATTTGTCTCCGTAACTGTTTTTTTGGGGATCATTCCAGATGTCCACTTGGAGTTAGAGGATCGTTTGGCCAAGTTCATGAAAACAGAGGAGGCCATCATCTATTCCTATGGCTTTGCAACGATAGCTAGTGCTATACCGGCCTACTCCAAGAGAGGAGACATAGTGTTTGTGTAAGTTTCTCTCTCACCCCCCATTGGTTCAACAAGCCAACTAGTCCTATTTCAATTTAGTCTCCAACAAGCATTTTGAATCCATATTTATTTTAATCTTTCCAGGGATGAGGCGGCATGTTTCTCCATACAAAAGGGTCTCCAAGCCTCCCGCAGTTTCATCAAGTACTTCAAACACAACGACATGGAAGATCTGGAGAGACTGCTCAAAGAGCAGGAGATCGAGGATCAGAGGGTTAGTCAAAGCAGGCCTGCCACCATTTTGTCAACACCATCCACTTGACCAATCTCTTCATCCCGATTCTCTGCACTTTTTTCCTTAAGTGTGCACTTACATACTCAGTGGGAGTATCTCAATTGAATTTTCTTGCATCCTCTCTCCCCACCTCCTTCTTAAAACCCAGGGGAGGGATCTCTGACCTCATCCATTGTGTTTTGAGAAGGAAGCTTGGAGAGGGGACGCAAGGAATCAAGGAAATGCAATTGAGATTTTCCCCCTGGCATGGATTTAAAAGTATAGGAATGGTGTAAGTTTTGGCTGATGGGAGTTTCCAACATAGTTAAATTCATGATGAGAAGTGCACACTTCAGAAGAAGGGTGAAGAATTGGGATGTAGACTCTTGTTGAGTCTCAATATCTCCTTACTGAAGCTTGCGCTTCTTCACTAGTCCCCACATTTAAAAGCATTTGATTGGGACGCAATCTGTGTGAGGGCTGCCACCATTTTTGTTTCAACACAATCTAGTTGACCTGTAAGTGTGCGGAGGCCATTTTGAAAGTCACACTTATCAAACCTATCTTGTTCTATTGCTGTAGAATCCTCGGAAGGCCAGAGTGACCAGGAGGTTCATCATAGTGGAGGGGCTGTATATAAACACTGCAGATGTTTGTCCCCTTCCAGACCTGGTGAGTGACCCAATACGGTTCCATTATATCCCAAGATGGTTGACCTTTTTTTACTGTTGAGTTTGAGCACACCGATTGATTCCCATAGAGCTGTGTGTGTCATATGTGGTACTTTGTAATGATGGTACTTGGATTCATGGTTCATATTATACAGTATTTTGATCAAAGTATCAACTGCAGCTGTATAAATGAGCGCTCGCCCCTTTTTTCCACTTTCAGTCTATGGGACAAGTTTCTAGCACGTTACAACAGAATATATTGTTTGGTATGTTCCACCTTCCATCTCATATTTCTATTGGCCACCAGGTGAAGCTGAAGTACAAGTACAAGGTCCGCATCTTCCTGGAGGAGAGTATGTCGTTCGGGGTGCTGGGAGAACATGGCAGAGGGGTTACGGAACACTTTGGGGTCAACGTGAGTAGTACGCCACACAGCCAACCCCATAGGATGGATTAAATCTGGTTAGTGTTCATTAGACACCAAATGGAAGACAACTGGCTGAAACAGGGAGGGACTACCTGGACAATTAGAAACGCTTGCTTCCATTTTCTGTTGTGAAACGTCTTTAATTGTGTGCCCTCGTGAACATGACCCTGGGTTCTGTGTGGTGGATCTCACTACCCTCCCTTCGGTTCCTATTTGTCATTTTCAGATTGACGATATTGACCTCATTAGTGCCAACATGGAGAACGCTGTGGCTTCCATCGGTGGCTTCTGCTGTGGGAGGTCGTTCGTCATAGACCATCAGGTATTGATAATGGGCTTTTTACAGATTGGAGTGCAGTATTTCCCAGTCATAGTCTTGGAGGCCCACTGTGTAAACTGGTTTTGCTCCCTAAACTGTCTCTTGTTATTTCCAAAGGACACACACTTGGAGCAATTCCCATAAGCAGTTTACACACACACACACGCAAACATACACGCAAACACACAAAGCGAACATGCTTTCAATGATCAGTTGTTTTTCTAAAAACAGCTGTAACATGTAAAGCTCTACTTTGAAAGAGGAAAAGATGTCTATGTTTGTATACAATTACGTCAGCTGTACAGGTCTGACGTCAGCTGTACAGGTCTGACGTCAGCTGTACAGGTCTGACGTCAGCTGTACAGGTCTGACGTCAGCTGTACAGGTCTGACGTCAGCTGTACAGGTCTGACGTCAGCTGTACAGGTGTGAATACTGACTTTTGAATGCTGACTGCTTTGATATGGGTGTTTAGGTAACGGACAAGTCATAGTATAGGATAAGTATTTCAGGCACTTGATTCAATTTAGAGTTTGCACTTTTGTAACTATTGGTTCTGAGCAAACAAGATCATTTGTGTCTGTCAGGCCAGGGGTACTGTTTCTCTGTGTTTCCCAGGTCTGATGTGTTGTGTTTCTCAGCGTCTGTCAGGCCAGGGGTACTGTTTCTCTGCCTCCCTGCCCCCCATGCTGGCTGCTGCAGCCATAGAGGCCCTTAACATCATGGAGGAAGACCCAGGTAGATGAGCGAGAGAGACACACACACACACACACACACACACACACACACATTCACTCGCAACAAGGATTCTTCCAAACACACACACACACCATATCTTACACTTAGAACAATTATTTGCCCCCTGATATTCATGTCTATCAACTAATTTGTTTATTAAATTCCAATCAAATGACTCCAGACTTTGTTTGACTATTCCTGATTGAATTGGCAGCGCTTCAGTGAAACACCATGTGATCAATTTGAGTTTCTGATCCAAACCACATGCACTGTTCACAACCTGGACAGCTTTTCCTCTCCTCCAATAAGGAGGATTCTAGGAATGGCAGTCCAATTTCTAAGTGTGTATGTCCAGTGAAAGTTATTTCAGGGTTTGTGTTATTAGGTGTGATTGGTGCTTGAACAGTACATTTGTGTGTGTGTGTGTGAATGCTAAGTATGCTTACGTGCGTGTGTGTGCACTCACGCGTGTCTCACAGCGTGAGCTGAGGTCGAGTGCACTTAGCACTGCCGAGCAGACCCCAGTCTCACTCCCTGTTGAAAAGGCGCCAGCCACACACTGGCCAAGGTAAACTAATTACTGTACGCCAGCTGGAACTTGGCTCGTCTGGTGCTTCAATCTGAGAATGAAAAATACTGAACCCTTTCCCTTCTCTTGTGTTGTAGAAATTTTTGCCATCCTGAGGGAGAAGTGCAAACACGTCCACAAAGCGTTGCAAGAGTAAGTTAAGTTGATTTTTGTCCTGGGAAAGGAATTGTTATGTTGCATGGTCTTGTGAACTTTCCATTGAACGATAAGATCCAGGCCGCCTTAATGCATATTTTGTGATTGATATCATTGGGGCTCCCGAGTGGCGCAGCGTCTAAGGCACTGCCATCTCAGTGCTAGAGGCGTCACTACAGACCCTGGTTCATTTCTAGGCTGTAGCACAACCGGCCATAATTGGGAGACCCATAGGGCGGCGCACAATTGGAGTCAGAAGTTTACATACACTTAGGTTGGAGTCATTAAAACTTGTTTTTCAACCACTCCACAAATTTCTTGTTAACAAACTATAGTTTTGGCAAGTCTGTTAGGACATCTACTTTGTATATGACACAAGTCATTATTCCAACAATTGTTTACTGACAGATTATTTCACTGTAGCACAATTCCAGTGGGTCAGAAGTTTACATACACTAAGTTGACTGTGCCTTTAAACAGCTTGGAAAATTCCAGGAAATTATGTCATGGCTTTAGAAGCTTCTGATAGACAAAATAAAATATTTTGACTAAATAGGAGTATCTGTGGATGTATTTCAAGGCCTACCTTCAAGCCCCTTTGCTTGACATCATGAGAAAATCAAGAGATCAGCCAAGACTTCAGAAAGTCTGAAGTTTACATACACCTTAGCCAAATAGATTTAAACTCAGTTTTTCACAATTCCTGACGTTTAATCCGAGTAAAAATGCCCCGTCTTAGGTCAGTTAGGATCACCACTTTATTTTAAGAATGTGAAATGTCAGAATAATAGTAGAGAGAATAATTTATTTCAGCTTTTATTTATTTAATCACATTCCCAGTGGGTCAGAAGTGTACATACTCAATTAGTATTTGGTAGCATTGCCTTTAAATTATTTAACTAGGGTCAAATGTTTTGGGTAGCCTTCCACAAGCTTCCCACAATAAGTTGGGTAAATTTTGGCCCATTCCTCCTGACAGAGCTGGTGGAACTGAGTCAGGTTTGTAGGCCTCCTTGCTCGCACACGCTTTTTCAGTTCTGCCCATAAATGTTCTATAGGTTGAGGTCAGGGCTTTGTGATGGCCACTCCAATACCTTGACTTTGTTGTCCTTAAGCCATTTTGCCACAACTTTGGAAGTATGCTTGGGGTCATTGTCCATTTGGAAGACCCATTTGCGACCAAGCTTTAACTTCCTGACTGATGTCTTGAGATGTTGCTTCAATATATCCACATAATTTTGCCCCATGAGGCCATCTATTTTGTGAAGTGCACCAGTCCCTCCTGTAGCAAAGCACCCCCACAACATGATGCTGCCACCCCCTTGCTTCATGGTTGGGATGGTGTTCTTCGGCTTGCAAGCCTCCCCCTTTTTCCTCTAAACATAACGTTGGTCATTATGGCTAAATAGTTTTTATTTTTGTTTCATCAGACCAGAGGACATGTCTCCAAAAAGTACGATCTTTGTCCCCATGTGCAGTTGCAAACTGTAATCTGGAAACCGTAATGTCGGTTTTGGAGCAGTGGCTTCTTCCTTGCTGAGCAGCCTTTCAGCTTATGTTGATATAGGACTCGTTTTACTGTGGATATAGATACTTTTGTGCCTGTTTCCTCCAGCATCTTCACAAGGTCCTTTACTGTTGTTCTGGGATTGATTTGCACTTTTCGCACAAAAGAACGTTCATCTCTAGGAGACAGAACGCCTCTCCTTCATGAGCGGTATGATGGCTGTGTGGTTCCATGGTGTTTATACTTGCGTACTATTGTTTGTATAGATGAACGTGGTACCTTCAGGTGTTTGAAAATTGCTCCCAAGGATGAACCAGACTTGTGGAGGTCTACAATTATTTTTCTGAGGTCTTTGCTGATTTCTTTTGATTTTCCCATGATGTCAAGCAAAGAGGCTCTGAGTTTGAAAGTTGGCCTTGAAATACATCCACAGGTACACCTCCAATTGACTCAAATGATGTCAATTAGCCTATCTGAAGCTTCTTAAGCCATGACATCATTTTCTGGAATTTTCCAAGCTGTTTAAAGGCACAGTCAGCTTAGTGTATGTAAACTTCTGACCCACTGGAATTGTGATACAGTGAATTATAAGTTAAATAATCTGTCTGTTAACAATTGTTGAAAAATGTACGTGTCATGCACAAAGTAGATGTCCTAACCGACTTGCCAAAACTATAGTTTGTTAACAAGAAATTTGAGGAGTGGTTGAAAAACGAGTTTTAATGACTCCAACCTAAGTGTATGTAAACTTCCGACCTCAACTGTATGTCCCAGCAGTCAGGTTGTTCCCATTATATTAACACTGGTCCTTGCGGGGGGGAAAAAGAGTGAAAACCAATCATGTTCTGTTATAAGCTCCACCCTGCACAGCCAGAAGAGGACTGGCCACCCTCAGAGCCTGGTTCCTCTCTAGGTTTCTTCCTAGGTTCCTGCCTATCTAGGGAGTTTTTCCTAGGCACCATGCTTCTGCATTGCTTGCTGTTTGGGGTTTTAGGCTGGGTTTCTATATAGCACTTTGTGACATTGGGTGATGTAAAAAAAAAAAAAAAAGCTTTATAAATAAATTTGATTGAAATGAAACCCAACTCAAGAAAACAGTGAATATAGGCAGGGCGTGGGAGTAGTTAAAACGAGACGCAGACATTTTCAGTTATTTATTACACCTTTTAACAATGAGATCTCCACACGCAATTGCGCTGCTCTGACAAAACCTTCCCCTTTTACTTTCTTCGCTCAACCTCGGTGCGGGACCCTGGGGTTATCCATGTGTGTTTTTACACATTTGAAATCCTATACACCAAACCATAACAGCATGTCTCTGTTTTCCATGGATTCTCCCTGCGACTGTTCCATAGTGTCTGCTTAGCGTCTCTTCCTCTCGTCTGGCAATAGGATATCTCTTAGGAGACCTCCTCCTAGTTTTGAGGCTCACATGTCTCTCTTTATCCAGATCCCCCCCCCACACTGCTTATATTGGCTGTCTCTATACCATAGCTAGGCTATACATCACAAAATCAGTCTTGTTCCATAGGGATGTAGTAAGTATTTCATATCTGACACAATGTACTGGGAAGTTAACAAAGGGGTCAGTATGATTGGAACATCGGAACATTTCCATGCAGAATTTGCCCCAGTGTTTTACCCCAAAAGGCCCAGTGTTTTACCCCAGTGTTTTACCCCAAAAGGCCCAGTGTTTTACCCCAGTGTTTTACCCCAGTGTTTTACCCAAAAAAGGCTCAGGTTTTACCCCAGTGTTTTACCCCAGTGTTTTACCCCAGTGTTTTACCAAAAAGGCTCAGGATTTACGCCAGTGTTTTACCCCAAAAGGCCCAGGATTTACCCCAGTGTTTTACCCCAAAAGGCCCAGGATTTACCCCAGTGTTTTACCCCAGTGTTTTACCCAAAAGGCTCAGACTCCTCTGTTTCCATCTACGTGGGCTGGCACCCATGTCTCACTGGGCCATGGCTCCGGCAGACCTGCTCTCACTTAGAGACAAAGCCAGGCCACTGGTACTTTTCAGCTGTCATTTACATAACAAGGGTTAAATGTGGACTTTGACACCTTCTCACAAAGCAACTGTCTTGATGATGCAGATGTTGTAAATTCTGCTCTTCACAAGTCCTCATTGTCAACCCTAGATATGTTAACCCCATGTCCCTAGTATAACATCAGGGTGGAACACTGGTGTTACTGTGGAAAAGCAGCACTAGAAGAACCTCCTTTCCTTGTAAATAGCTTCCCAGAGCTGAAAACTGCAGCGACTCTAAAAGGGAAGCATGTTCAGAGTTATGACCACAGGGTTGCTAAGAATTCTTCTGTTCCAAGACGTCTGTAGGGAGAAAGCACTTCATATTCAATATGCGTAAGACATTGGGAATTTCTGTGTTTTGGTTTCTCAAGGGTTTGAAGAAGTAGTAGTCCTTTCAAAGTTGTAATACTTATCTGGTTTAGATTTTTTTATTTTAATGTATGATTTGGTGAATAAATATTTTCAAATATACTCTTACTCTGTTGTGAAATCTGTATTTCCACTATTCTTATGTAGATGTCATTTCTGTATTGCAGGAGTCCTGGGGTGAAGGTAATAGGAGAAGCTTATGCCCCTGCCCTTCACCTACAGCTAGAGAGAAGCTCTGGATCCAGAGACACTGACGTGAAGATGCTTCGCAGCATCGTAGATTACGTAAGACATCTACATTTTGTATGACATATTTTAGAACACTAGTGTCTTAATGATAAACATTGGCTTTTACGATGTTGAGGGTGTTTTTTTTTTCAATTTAAAATGGTTTGCCTTGATTCTTGAGTGTTGCTCATAGGTGAGTGTTTTTACTTTACATTACTTATGAAGGAACTACTGTAGAGATATGGATACCGTGAGTTTCTTTTAGACAAGTGGCCTTGGTTTTCCCGAGAGCTGTTTGTGTAGGTTTTGTTTGATGGTTCTACTGTTCTTCATTGACCAGTGTTTGGAGAGACAGATCGCACTCACCCTAGCTCGGTACTTGGATAAAGAGGAGCGGTTTCTCCCTCCGCCTTCGTAAGTTTATCAAATATATATATTAACATAAAGGTTATGTATGCAGTTTTTGTTGTAAATGAGTAGAATATCTATTGGAAGTTATCATAGCATTGAAAGATGACATTTGCCATGACGGCCCCACTGTCTGCAGGATCCGGGTAGTGGTCACCATCGAGCAGACTGAAGAGGACATTGAGAAAGCTGCATCCTGTATCAGAGAGGCAGCTCTGGCTATCCTCAAATGATTCCTGACCAACCAGACCTGTAGTTCTCCGTTCTCAGTTTGCCGACATTCCCAGGATTCACCTCCAGGCTTCGCAGAGCATCAATCGACAGCGACGTTGGAAAGGTCCATCAAGGCATAGCCAGCCAGGTGCGTTCATCCACAAACTCGAGGAGGAGAAGACTCAAGGTGGACAACACTTTCTGTGAGGAGCGTTGTCGATTTTTAAATCAGATTATCCTTCTCACAGCTACTTATTTATGTTTGACCTCCCATTTTGCTGACGGTCCTCGTTCACCTTCTCACATGTACATGAATGTAAAATCTGGGCCTCGTCCCCCAACCGTCATTCAGGTCACACTATCTGTTTGAATGAAGGTTGAAAGTCTTAACTAATAAACAATAAATATTTGTAACCAAAGAGCTGATTCATTTTGTAAGTGAAGTTACTTTAAAATGATTTTATATACAATGACGGCCTGGGAACAGTGGGTTAACTGCCTGTTCAGGGGCAGAACGACAGATTTGTTACCTTGTCAGCTCGGGGGTTTGAACTCGCAACCTTCCGGTTACTAGTCCAACGCTCTAACCACTAGGCTACCCTGCCGCCCCATATATATACATACTGTATTATGAAACCGTTTCTTTGTTTTTGTTTGTTTTATATACTGACACAAACCAAATTGTGTATTTTCTGTCTTTTGCTTTAAATGTTAGATTGTATTCCCAAGAGTTTCACATTATCGCACTGCGTTGTATGAAATGCACCTATTTTGTTGTCTTGTATACTAATTCATAGTTGATTCCAAGCGGTCACTGATTTTAAGACTTGCAAGATTGTTTCTCTTTCACATCTTACCAATCGCCTCACTTGGCATCATGGTTAGGTCCGCCTGCATTGGCACCCTGGCGGTATTTATCATTGGGGATTTATTTTTATGTTAGGCTCTTTGAACGTATTAAAACGTTGTTCTGTTACTGATCATTAAGTAACTTGCCTCCAGTGTTTTTACGTGTTTTAAATGATTTGAACAGTTAATTCAATTTCTTCATTAGATCACATGAATGATTTGCATACAAATTTCACCTAATGTAATTTGAGAGTTTTAACACATGTCAACTTGAATATAAATACATTTGCACTGTGATGCACATCAATCTCGTTTTCATGTTGAAGCCTATTGTTGAGTGACATAATGACACTCCTGCAAGACACACTAGTGTCACTTTTTTGTAACAAAGACATGCTCACTGGTTCATTTATACAACATCCAATATGCAGTATATTATGTGCCTTTGTGTTGCTAAATGTGCGATCAATTTGATTGACTATTAATCAAATAAATGGGAAAATGGTAACTTATCATTTTTTTGGGGGGGGGGGGGGTTGTCAAACGGGTGGGGCTAGAGCAATGTAACCACTCATATTTATGTATCATCCAAGGACAGGACATCCATGATATCTAAATGATAGTTTTAACCATGTTGAGGCTATATAGTGTTTTTACGTTTGTAAACATTGGAGTAAAACAAGTTTATTTTGGGTTCTGATGGAAGACAACTGTTGAACTTAATTAAGTACATGAGGATTTATACTCTATATTCTTCAAGAATCAATCGGTATATAATTCATTTAAAAGTCCCAATATGTATGTAGCAATCGCATATTTCGGCTTTAAGGGTTAGTAAAATGATTGTAAGAATCATTAATAAGTTCCTTATTGTAGATATCGACCAATGAGCAAATGATCCACAGAGCAGACCTCTCAGAAACAATGTTGCACGTCAAGGTCTTGAACGTATCACATATTTCGCCCGTAGATGGCGCTTCTCCCACAACACAAAGCGCCCCAAAGTTGCTTCACTCCTTGGGGGAGAGTTCCATGCTACGTCATGTGTGAAGAAAGCTGACGTTTTGAACTAGGATACTTCGGGCAACAGTTAAGGAAGGAATAGCGACTCTCGACGGTCTCCCTCTGAATGCACTGGATGAAATTCGCCGTTATTTTTTCAGAACAACTAGCTACTATAAACAGGAATTTCGTTTATTGCACACCGTAGTTTTTATCCCATTGAGTGCTACTTACTACTTCAATTTTTCCCCAGACGAATTCAATCTCCCAAGATAATAATTGAAATAAATACCTGTATTGCATATCGGATGAGACTTTCCTAGGTCAAGTTTCATAAAACTGCATGAGCACTTTGTGGAACCATGGCATGGATAAAGAGTGGTGTTTTGATCAAGCTCTTCAAAAGCTTCCTTATTGCGGTTGTGTTGGCTCCAAGTTTGAGATCCGCAGGTAAGTGCTACCTTGGAATTCGCAGTTATTTATAACTTCGTGTTATACGCTAGCACGTTTTATGTCAGTGAGTAATCTCAATTACTTTAATTTGCGTAGTTAAAAAAAAACTTAAATAAGAAATGCCATCCGTTTCTGAAGTTTGAGCAATAGTTTACAGTAGGATAGCACAGTTTCGCATACATGAATACGTTATTCGTATTCTGTGTTGCATCGCAGGGTTAGGTTCTGAAAGAGTTTATTGGAATACTACAGTGGTTTCTTTTTCCTATGATTCCTGTCAGACCTTTTCCAGTTCTTTTCTTGTCTGTGGGACGTTTGGATTTGGTTCAACAAGCACGTCCATTGTTGTTGGGGCGGGATACATTCAGGTTGTGATGATCAGACTTCGGTCATTTTAAATCACCCCCTAGAAGTTCCTAGTGGAATAGGAGAGTGTGTTTTTCTCGTCCTAATTAGGCCCGTTTATTCAAGGAATAGAATAGAGTGGTGCACTGTATTGGACAAGTTCAAAATGTAGCCATCTTTGTCCTGTTTTTAATGTGTGTGATCTGAAATGTGGTTGGTCTATAGACCGAACTGAAGAGGCTGTTTTAGTGCCATGACACTAAATGATATTCAGTATCCATCTCCTATAAAACCAAGGATTACTAGGCAGAGGCCACGGCTGGTGAAGGTGTTAATCAGTTGCCTATTTGAAAGTGATCTCTTGTCTTTGTCAGTCTTGCTAATTCATTTAGACCCTGGTGGGGGGGTGACAGATGTTGGGATTTCCTGTTTTCAGCTTGGGTCCCCAGGTCCTGCCATTTGGTATCAGGTCAAAGGGGGGTAGGACAGAGATTTAGGATCATGTAGGCCTACCTTGTGTCTCCAGGTCCCCTCAAAGGACCTTCCAATAACATATACAATAACGTAATTGACTACCTTAGTAGAATTACAGTGGTTCATGATTGGGGGAAAAGACTATAGGCCTGCCTATATGATTGAAAGGAAAAAAATGGTTATGGAACTCCTATGGAATTGCTTTCAATTGCAGCGGATTTTTTTTAACGACAAAATCAAGCTAAAGGATTTGCTCTTTTCACCTGGTGGTGGTTAGTTCGTTTTTACAAATTCTGTCATTTATAAGCTACTGGTCACGCAGGCTTCTTTTTTTACTGGCTGGCGCAACGGTCTCTCATCCAGGGGTTTGGGTATAAATAGAATAAAAGTGCCTGTTGATGGGGCCAGGCACAGCTTGGCCTGGCCTGGGGAGGTATGTGAAGGGGGTGAGAGGGGGCAGGGGGTATCCACAGAAGGCTCACACCTCTTCTGCTCCTTACTCACATCCCATCAAAAGGTGTTGGGGGATATTCAAACTGGCCATTGACATGCTAATAGTTTCACTTGCTAATAACCAGCCCTTGAACTTACAGGCCTATCGTCTTTACCATCGAACAAAGGAGCATTTCTTCTCTAAAGAGTAGTTGATTTTTAGAATGTGAATGCGTTGAGGCTGTCTTTTAGCCTTGAGTTGATGTCTGTACTCTTTAACTGGAATGATTATGCACACATTGTCTTTTAAATGTACCTTTTGTATGACTTTTCTTGAGAAAACATTGTTTACGTTAAAGGCTATATGGGTTTTATTTATTTAACCTTTATTTAACTAGGCAAGTCAGTTAAGAACAAATTCATATTTACAATGACGGCCTACACCAGCCAAACATTGGCAAAGCTGGGCCAATTGTGCACCTTCCTATGGGACTCCCAATCACGGCCGGTTGTGATACAGCCTGGATTCGAACCAGGGTGTCGAGTGACGCCTCTAGCACTGAGATGCAGTGCCTTATACCGCTGCTCCACTCATTGTATGGGTGTCCTCCTTGTATGTTCAAGCCATGGCAATATCCAGGTATGCCAACTTGGTGATAACTGGTCCTATTTCTTGACTTCTAAAACAACTTTGTGTTCATACATCAGATTTTTTTTTCCTTCATCACAAGCAAAACCATAACATACATTTTCCAGTGTTTCTCCCTGCAGTGCCCAACCCTAATGCAGTTTAAAACTTGCAATGGTAACAGCAGGTCAAAATGATTGATGTCTGGCCCCTTTTTCAGTGTAGAGTAAACAGACCATGCTTGGCGTTGCAACGAGGTGCCCTCTAATTTAGTGATTTGAATTAGATTAAGAGCATAATAAACACATCTCTCATGGTAGTGGATCACTTATGTGTTTGTAATACTAACCAATAGCTTTGCTACAATCACGACACACAACCAGTGACGCTATGAACAGAACTGCCTCACATGGTGCAATTTTATTGAGGGGAACTATTGAAAATAGTCGCAGGGCAGGGGACTGGCAGAAGAAGAGTTACAAACAGGGGAGGGGACTGGCAGAAGAAGAGTTACAAACAGGGGAGGGGACTGGCAGAAGAAGAGTTACAAACAGGGGAGGGGACTGGCAGAAGAAGAGTTACAAACAGGGGAGGGGACTGGCAGAAGAAGAGTTACAAACAGGGGAGGGGACTGGCAGAAGAAGAGTTACAAACAGGGCAGGGGACTGGCAGAAGAAGAGTTACAAACAGGGGAGGGGACTGGCAGAAGAAGAGTTACAAACAGGGGAGGGGACTGGCAGAAGAAGAGTTACAAACAGGGCAGGGGACTGGCAGAAGAAGAGTTACAAACAGGGCAGGGGACTGGCAGAAGAAGAGTTACAAACAGGGCAGGGGACTGGCAGAAGAAGAGTTACAAACAGGGCAGGGGACTGGCAGAAGAAGAGTTACAAACAGGGGAGGGGACTGGCAGAAGAAGAGTTACAAACAGGGCAGGGGACTGGCAGAAGAAGAGTTACAAACAGGGGAGGGGACTGGCAGAAGAAGAGTTACAAACAGGGGAGGGGACTGGCAGAAGAAGAGTTACAAACAGGGGAGGGGACTGGCAGAAGAAGAGTTACAAACAGGGGAGGGGACTGGCAGAAGAAGAGTTACAAACAGGGGAGGGGACTGGCAGAAGAAGAGTTACAAACAGGGCAGGGGACTGGCAGAAGAAGAGTTACAAACAGGGGAGGGGACTGGCAGAAGAAGAGTTACAAACAGGGGAGGGGACTGGCAGAAGAAGAGTTACAAACAGGGCAGGGGACTGGCAGAAGAAGAGTTACAAACAGGGCAGGGGACTGGCAGAAGAAGAGTTACAAACAGGGCAGGGGACTGGCAGAAGAAGAGTTACAAACAGGGCAGGGGACTGGCAGAAGAAGAGTTACAAACAGGGGAGGGGACTGGCAGAAGAAGAGTTACAAACAGGGGAGGGGACTGGCAGAAGAAGAGTTACAAACAGGGGAGGGGACTGGCAGAAGAAGAGTTACAAACAGGGGAGGGGACTGGCAGAAGAAGAGTTACAAACAGGGGAGGGGACTGGCAGAAGAAGAGTTACAAACAGGGGAGGGGACTGGCAGAAGAAGAGTTACAAACAGGGGAGGGGACTGGCAGAAGAAGAGTTACAAACAGGGGAGGGGACTGGCAGAAGAAGAGTTACAAACAGGGCAGGGGACTGGCAGAAGAAGAGTTACAAACAGGGGAGGGGACTGGCAGAAGAAGAGTTACAAACAGGGGAGGGGACTGGCAGAAGAAGAGTTACAAACAGGGCAGGGGACTGGCAGAAGAAGAGTTACAAACAGGGCAGGGGACTGGCAGAAGAAGAGTTACAAACAGGGCAGGGGACTGGCAGAAGAAGAGTTACAAACAGGGGAGGGGACTGGCAGAAGAAGAGTTACAAACAGGGCAGGGGACTGGCAGAAGAAGAGTTACAAACAGGGGAGGGGACTGGCAGAAGAAGAGTTACAAACAGGGGAGGGGACTGGCAGAAGAAGAGTTACAAACAGGGGAGGGGACTGGCAGAAGAAGAGTTACAAACAGGGGAGGGGACTGGCAGAAGAAGAGTTACAAACAGGGGAGGGGACTGGCAGAAGAAGAGTTACAAACAGGGCAGGGGACTGGCAGAAGAAGAGTTACAAACAGGGGAGGGGACTGGCAGAAGAAGAGTTACAAACAGGGGAGGGGACTGGCAGAAGAAGAGTTACAAACAGGGCAGGGGACTGGCAGAAGAAGAGTTACAAACAGGGCAGGGGACTGGCAGAAGAAGAGTTACAAACAGGGCAGGGGACTGGCAGAAGAAGAGTTACAAACAGGGCAGGGGACTGGCAGAAGAAGAGTTACAAACAGGGCAGGGGACTGGCAGAAGAAGAGTTACAAACAGGGCAGGGGACTGGCAGAAGAAGAGTTACAAACAGGGCAGGGGACTGGCAGAAGAAGAGTTACAAACAGGGGAGGGGACTGGCAGAAGAAGAGTTACAAACAGGGCAGGGGACTGGCAGAAGAAGAGTTACAAACAGGGGAGGGGACTGGCAGAAGAAGAGTTACAAACAGGGGAGGGGACTGGCAGAAGAAGAGTTACAAACAGGGGAGGGGACTGGCAGAAGAAGAGTTACAAACAGGGGAGGGGACTGGCAGAAGAAGAGTTACAAACAGGGGAGGGGACTGGCAGAAGAAGAGTTACAAACAGGGGAGGGGACTGGCAGAAGAAGAGTTACAAACAGGGGAGGGGACTGGCAGAAGAAGAGTTACAAACAGGGGAGGGGACTGGCAGAAGAAGAGTTACAAACAGGGCAGGGGACTGGCAGAAGAAGAGTTACAAACAGGGGAGGGGACTGGCAGAAGAAGAGTTACAAACAGGGCAGGGGACTGGCAGAAGAAGAGTTACAAACAGGGGAGGGGACTGGCAGAAGAAGAGTTACAAACAGGGGAGGGGACTGGCAGAAGAAGAGTTACAAACAGGGGAGGGGACTGGCAGAAGAAGAGTTACAAACAGGGGAGGGGACTGGCAGAAGAAGAGTTACAAACAGGGGAGGGGACTGGCAGAAGAAGAGTTACAAACAGGGGAGGGGACTGGCAGAAGAAGAGTTACAAACAGGGGAGGGGACTGGCAGAAGAAGAGTTACAAACAGGGGAGGGGACTGGCAGAAGAAGAGTTACAAACAGGGGAGGGGACTGGCAGAAGAAGAGTTACAAACAGGGGAGGGGACTGGCAGAAGAAGAGTTACAAACAGGGGAGGGGACTGGCAGAAGAAGAGTTACAAACAGGGGAGGGGACTGGCAGAAGAAGAGTTACAAACAGGGGAGGGGACTGGCAGAAGAAGAGTTACAAACAGGGGAGGGGACTGGCAGAAGAAGAGTTACAAACAGGGGAGGGGACTGGCAGAAGAAGAGTTACAAACAGGGGAGGGGACTGGCAGAAGAAGAGTTACAAACAGGGGAGGGGACTGGCAGAAGAAGAGTTACAAACAGGGGAGGGGACTGGCAGAAGAAGAGTTACAAACAGGGGAGGGGACTGGCAGAAGAAGAGTTACAAACAGGGGAGGGGACTGGCAGAAGAAGAGTTACAAACAGGGCAGGTTTCTCTTTTTGCTTTTTTTTTTTACTGCCTCCACTACCAACTCTCCCCAACACTCTCCCTTTCCTCCTTCGCTATCAACTCTCCCACCCCAACCCTCTCCTTTCCTCCTCCGCTATCAACACTCCCCCAACCCTTTCCTCCTCCGCTATCAACTCTCCCAACGCTCTCCCTTTCCTCCTTCGCTATCAACACTCCCCCAACCCTTTCCTCCTCCGCTATCAACACTCCCCCAACCCTTTCCTCCTCAGCTATCAACACTCCCCCAACCCTTTCCTCCTCAGCTATCAACACTCCCCCAACCCTTTCCTCCTCCGCTATCAACACTCCCCCAACCCTTTCCTCCTCCGCTATCAACACTCCCCCAACCCTTTCCTCCTCCGCTATCAACACTCCCCCAACCCTTTCCTCCTCCGCTATCAACACTCCCCCAACCCTTTCCTCCTTCGCTATCAACACTCCCCCAACCCTTTCCTCCTTCGCTATCAACACTCCCCCAACCCTTTCCTCCTTCGCTATCAACACTCCCCCAACCCTTTCCTCCTCCGCTATCAACACTCCCCCAACCCTTTCCTCCTTCGCTATCAACACTCCCCCAACCCTTTCCTCCTTCGCTATCAACACTCCCCCAACCCTTTCCTCCTTCGCTATCAACACAACCCCCTCCCTTTCCTCCTCCGCTATCAACTCTCCAACCCCCACAACCCTCTCCCTTTCCTCCTCCGCTATCAACTCTCCAACCCCCACAACCCCCTCCCTTTCCTCCTCCGCTATCAACACTCCCCCAACCCTTTCCTCCTTCGCTATCAACACTCCCCCAACCCTTTCCTCCTTCGCTATCAACACTCCCCCAACCCTTTCCTCCTTCGCTATCAACACTCCCCCAACCCTTTCCTCCTTCGCTATCAACACTCCCCCAACCCTTTCCTCCTTCGCTATCAACACTCCCCCAACCCTTTCCTCCTTCGCTATCAACACTCCCCCAACCCTTTCCTCCTCCGCTATCAACACAACCCCCTCCCTTTCCTCCTCCGCTATCCACTCTCCAACCCCCACAACCCTCTTCCTTTCCTCCTACGCTATCCACTCTCCCCCAACCCTCTACCTTTCCTCCTACGCTATCAACTCTCCAAACCCCACAACCCTCTCCCTTTCCTCCTCCGCTATCAACTCTCCAACCCCCACAACCCCCTCCCTTTCCTCCTACGCTATCCACTCTCCACTCTCCAACCCCTACAACCCTCTTCCTTTCCTCCTAGGCTATCAACTCTCCAACCCCCACAACCCTCTCCCTTTCCTCCTACGCTATCCACTCTCCCCCAACCCTCTACCTTTCCTCCTCCGCTATCAACTCTCCAACCCCCACAACCCCCTCCCTTTCCTCCTAAGCTATCCACTCTCTTCCCCAACCCTCTCCCTTGCCTCTCCCGCAGCTGAGCTGTGAAGTAAGGCGAGAGGTAGTGGGACTGGACGTGGTAGAGAAGTTAGCCAGAGTTCAGCCAGCTAATCTAGTGTTAACTCAGGCCGCGGACGGAAATCTTCAAAGCTGCTCCCTGCTCCGGGTTCCCCCGCATCTCAACAACAGTTTTGATCCCCCCTCTTCATTTTTCATAATATTTGAGCCATGCCAATAACATAGCTTGCAAATACAATTTTGGCAAGCTTACATCTGTTTGTCCTCTAATGCATTACAATTTGGCATAGTTAGGCATAGCTCTGTAGGCTTGGCAGCTTTCCTGATTGGCATAGTCTAGATTTGGATATTTATATAAATTTTCATCTCACTCACGAACTCAACACATGAAGGGGGTTCATATCAATGTGCCCTCATGCCTATAAGGAGTAGTTCGTTGCCAGTGTGCAGAGAACAGTAATTGTCTCCTTTGTTCTGTAATTACCAGCTGGTGACAACTGAGAGAATAGAAACTGACATGGTAGTTGACGTGTTGATGTACACAGCACTCCCCTCTAGCAGAACAGGAGCGAGGAGGAGAGGCTAAGGTATGGTGTGTCACTACGACCGAGCAGCTATCACACGAAACCCATGTAGATGTGCACCAACGATGACATGCAATGTCAGCATAGAGAACACATTGTCAGAATGAAGGCCTCATTGTGCATTCTCAGGTTGTGGTCAGTGGTTCCCTATATGCTCATCCCCCAATCCTCTCCCTTTCCTCCTTCGCTGTCAACTCTCCCCCAACCCTCTACCTTTCCTCCTCCGCTGTCAACTCTCCCCCAACCCTCTACCTTTCCTCCTCCGCTGTCAACTCTCCCCCAACCCTCTACCTTTCCTCCTCCGCTGTCAACTCTCCCCCAACCCTCTACCTTTCCTCCTCCGCTGTCAACTCTCCCCCAACCCTCTACCTTTCCTCCTCCGCTGTCAACTCTCCCCCAACCCTCTACCTTTCCTCCCCCGCTGTCAACTCTCCCCCAACCCTCTACCTTTCCTCCCCCGCTGTCAACTCTCCCCCAACCCTCTACCTTTCCTCCTCCGCTGTCAACTCTCCCCCAACCCTCTACATTTCCTCCTCCGCTGTCAACTCTCCCCCAACCCCCTACCTTTCCTCCTCCGCTGTCAACTCTCCCCCAACCCTCTACCTTTCCTCCTCCGCTGTCAACTCTCCCCCAACCCTCTACCTTTCCTCCTCCGCTGTCAACTCTCCCCCAACCCTCTACCTTTCCTCCCCCGCTGTCACCTCTCCCCCAACCCTCTACCTTTCCTCCCCCGCTGTCAACTCTCCCCCAACCCTCTACCTTTCATCCTCCGCTATCAAAACTCGCCCACCCCCCAACCCTCAACCTTCCCCCTTCCGCTATCAACTCAACCCTCTCCCAGTGGTTCCCTATATGCTTATCCCAAAGAATAAAAATCCAAACACAGAAACCTCAATGCTGATCATGCACGGAGCTTTATCTGACCATGGCCCCTATTCTTAAAGAGTTTTAGAGTATTAGTGCTTATTTAGGATCAGTTTTGCCTTTTTATATCATAATGAATAACATTTACATGGACCGGGTCTGAGACTCTTTTTATGAATACGGGCCCAGACGAAGCATCCCAGGTGGATTAATTACCCCGAGAAAGCCATGCTGGGTTGTCGAAACGCAACTTTTCTTAGGCATACCTGTAGTTGTGGGAGAAGAGCTCCATTTGTAATCAAGGGGGCCTTGGCTGGAAATGAGATCTCAGCATCACGTCATTAGATAATCTGACACGTGGGGAGTGCTGAAAGATGCCAGGATGGAGGGAGAAGAGCGACACAGAAAACAAGAGGGCTGATCTGCCTCCTGCAAGAGCAGGTGGAGCTTTAAGTCATGCTATTAGAAGGCACATCTATAGGGTCCCAACCAGCCTTTCTTGCTAGGCTTCTAGTCATACTAGTGACTAGGAAAATATAGGAAGTCTAACCCTGTTTTTTGTCCAACCCCTGAACACAGTTGCGTGTTGTCCATGATATTTTAATTTGAATCGGTTTGATATCAAATGGATTTAAAGGCATACTAGTCTAGTAGGTCCAGGATGACACCAGTATTGGGATACCGTTTAGTATCGTGGCAAAGAACAAAATGCAAAGTTCTAGAACTCTCTCTCTCTAAAATATGTATTTATTTGTGTCAGTCATTTGTCTTCTCACACCTAAAATTTTACACAAGGTGCTCATTTTACTTGGTGTGATTGACAGCCATTACCCTTCTGTGCCAAGCTTGTTCTTGACATTTTGAGAGTTTTCCAAGCCATTCTGTTGGATGACTAACGTCCGTGGAATTTGTGCTGACTCTGAAACTTATGATTTTCTTCTGGCAGTTGGAGGGCCCTAATTCATCCACGCACCGCATTAAAGCCACATAGTAACATTTTCTTTGGGCCACCCAAAGCACAGCCCCGGAATAGTCGCTCAGAGCTGCGGTCACGGAGTAGAGAGGAAGCCTAAGAAAGGCTTGACACAAACCAACAGCAGTCCTATTGTATCATTCATTTCCCCCTTATTTCATAGAATAACATGAACAAACTGAAACGTGTAACAAGACCATTACATGTTGTTGTTCTCAGCTTGGTTGTAGTTCTTTTGAACTTGGATCTCTTGGTCCCCATTTTGTTTGGAACCTTCAGACTTACACTCCGATTTAAGCTGAATCATTTTCTAAATTAGGTTAGGGCATCAGTAAACCAGAGAAGTAAAATAGTAGGCCACAAAAGAACACCAGAATCTGTGTACATTCACGTAATCTGGACAGCCCTATTTGGATAGTCCCCAACAGCTTCTCAGATGTTCAACAAACTATATGCATAGATTTATTGAAAGTCAACTGCTACTCCGCTGACATCCGTAACTGTTTATTGTCTTCGTCCGTCCTAGCTGTAAAAGTTGGCCTAGTTGTTGCGTGCTACAGATGGCTCTCAATACATGAAACGGACGGCATGTGTTTAGTTAGTTGAATAGTGAACACCAGGCCTCAATCATCTGTAAAGGAACATCTAAATTGTTACAGATTCTGTTGCACTGGTTTCGGTGAGATGAGGCGCTGGTAATGTAAACCGTACTGTTCTAGGGTCAGTTTACTCTTCATATCTTAAAAGGAATTCATATCTTAAAAGGAAAATCTGACCTCAGATCAGCACTTAGGAGTAACTTGGTTCAAGACGGTTGAAAACCACACTAGGAGATCCAGTGATTTATAGTGAGGGAAAAGGTCTAACCAAACTCAAAGATGAACATTGACTTTTCAGTGGAAAGGAATATTAATGCGGTGGCCTTCTGTTGGAAAATTGGATCTCTCCTCTGTCCCTGGTGCAACACTAATGTGAAGGTAATTCAAAATGTTTTGAGAGCGATTTATAATTTTTTTTCCCCCCATCCTCAATCTGGAATTTTGCATGAGGCATAGAAAGGTAAACACAGGCAAATTGAATGTTCTTAAATCGCTAAAAATCTGCTTTGCTGTACCAGTCTCCTCCAAGAACAGATCATATTTCATCAGTAGAAAACCATAAACCAAGGACGTGTCATTAATGCGGTTGCTTTAGCACCAACAGCTCAGCTTTGGTGCCTCTATGTATGTCTCTGCAGGGGTCTAGAACTCTTGGTTGTAATTTCAACATCGATATGAGTATTTTTGTGGAATTTCTCTCCTACCGTTTTAAGTGCTGTGTTTTTCTTGTATCTTTCAGTCAGATTTATGATGGCAAAAAACAGCACTGAAACCTAAATCGCAACTAATTTATTATGACTACTTTAGTACATTGTAGTCAGTGAAAATTACCTTGAGTTTCTCCTCCAAATGAAACTATACCTTCTTGGACCTAGCTCCTATTCAACAGAAAGCCAGGCTAGCCAATGACTGAAAAAGCTTGCACTCTTAAAGATAATGACTTTTGTCTGTGACCCGCAGTGCTCTTTATTTATTTGGCTGGAACATTCATTTGACTTCGTTGATTGGGCAAAATGATCTTGATTGCATGTAAAACAGAGCCGTGCCTATTTACCCATAATGTGAACACATCCAACTAATTGCCTTCGGTGCTACAGTGAAGGAGAACCACTCCTGCTGAGAAGGACCATAAGAAAACCAGCAGTACCTCCCCTTTAGTACAGCTCAGGGTGTTTTGTGGAGGAAATTGCTCATTCCATAGCTAGTATACTTTTAATGATGTTAGAAGTGACTGTATTTACTACAATACACTGCATTCAAGATGGCTAATCAGAAAGTCTAGAAGATTGTCATAACCTCCTAGGTTTGGTTCTTTCTCCTCTGTCTCTCTGCCTCTCTGTCTCTGTGTCCGTGTCTGTTTTGATTGTAAAAGGGATCATAGGACGCTGTCAGATGATAGTTACAGGGAGTGAAAGATGGTCAAAGCCAGGGGTGTGTACAAAGAGGATGGGCGTAACTTGAATATAAAGATAAGGACGGATGTCGGTAAGGAAAATTACTTCAAATGATATTTAACAAGGGAGGGAAATATTCTCCTAGATTAAATTAGAACATTTAGAAAATGTGCCGTTGGAATTGTCTGAAATTGTTTCTTTAGTCAGGAACAGGTAATCTTGGCATTCCTGAAACCATTATTTTGTTGATAATAAAATGTTATCTCAGATAATTACATTTTCATACAAATTAGCCATTGGAATGTATAGGATTCAATAACTATAGTACCCAACATCCGATCTGGACCAAAAATTGTCACAAGCCACCCATGGACCCACAACCATCCCACAACCACGCCACAACCACCCAAAAAACCACGCCACAACCACCCCAAAAAAACACTCCAATCCCACCCCCTCAACAACCACGCCAATCCCACCCCCTCAACAACCACGCCAATACAACCACGCCAACAACCACGCCAATCCCCATACCCCAACAACCACGCCAACCCCACCCTCCAACAACCACGCCAACCCCACCCTCCAACAACCACGCCAACCCCACCCTCCAACAACCAGTCCAATCCCCCCTCCAACAACCAGTACACAGTATCAGTTCTCTATGTTTAACAAGTAGTATGAACCTGCCGCTTGGATTATTGCCTCTCCATACTATGTAACGTATTCCCTGTGAATCTGGAGATGTGTTCTTTCCCTGTATTAAATAGATCACAACATTTTCTTTGCAACTTTGGGTAGAAAACCAATAGCTTTTGCTCATGATGAAAATACATTGTGTGGTCATCCTCACCATAGAAACCAGTCCTCCATGAAAGTGATTCAGTTTGTCGTTCTCTTAGGCTTAATTTGTGTCCAGGAAACGGCCCCTTTGTGTGTGTGTGTGTGTGTGTGTGTGTGTGTGTGTGTGTGTGAAAATCGATTAGATTTCCCTTTCCGAAGTTGCAGAGGAAATGTTGTGATCTATTTAATAAACACAAGAGACCAGCAAAATTGATAAAATAGTGTGACGGTAGAGTAGGAACAACGGCCAAAACCTAGTTACATCGTATTATCACACTACTTTATGGGAAATTAATTCAAGCAACTTCAATTACTAATTTCACAGAGCAAGTGAAAAACAACCAGATTCACAGGGAATACATGACATATTATGGAGAAGCAATTCTCTAAGACACTGCTTCGTACTACTTGTCAAACAGAGAGAACTAATTCTGTATACTAGTTGTTGGGGTGAGGTTGGCGTGGGGGTCCATGGGGGGCTCTTGACAAAAAAAATGGGGGGGTTCCCTCATGTCTTACTCATTGGTAGGAGGAAGTTTGGTCCAAATCGTTTGTCGGGTACTATATGTATTGGATATGATCTGAATCCTATACATTTTAAATGGCCAATTTGGGTGCAATAAATTAACTTAATTTCTCAGATAACATTATTTTGTTGACATATAATTTTTTTCAGGAATGATAATCGGTCCTGTTTTGTTTCTGTAGTAGTTACTATCTGAGATGGTAGGTGTCAAACCTCTTTCTGGTGCTTTTTGAGGTGGAACGACCCTGTAGTTCAGGGGTGTTGAACTCTTTCCATGGAGGGCCTAGTTTCTGCATGTTTTGGGGTATTCCTTTCTATTAAGACCAAGGACAACCAGATGAGGAGAGTTCCTTACTAATTAGTGACCGTAATTCATCAATCAAGTACAAGGGAGGAACGAAAAACCCGCAGCTACTTGGCCCTCCGTGGAATGACTTTTGACATGTGCTGTAGCTAGTTGGGTAATGAAGATGTGGTGAGGTGTGGCTTCCATTATTGTCCATCACATACCTGAACAGCTGAATCCAAAAGGGTTTTACCATCCACCACCCCAGCACCAGGTGTTCCCAAGAGCCCAGTATTTCATCCACTGGTACTCCAGCTCTGTAATAAACATGAAAGCCGGGACAAGAGGAAGGACACTTAAAATGCAGGAATGTAATAAAAGAATGTGAGGTGATAACGGTGGCGTGAGAGATGGGGATGGTTTATTTGAGGTCCTCACTTGGCGTGAGGAATTTCCCTGACTCAACCAGCAGTGTTTGGTTCAGATTCCTGGTTGAGAAGTTTAGAAGATGTCGTTCCGCCAACCCCCTCGTAGTTTTCAGTAATGTTTTTCTTTGAATTTAGACAGGCTGGCTTTCTGGGGTGTTGCATCAGAGATATTTTGAGAGTTAACACGGGGCAAGGAAGGAGTTTTGAGCTTGTAGTTAATTTTGGCCTTGTAACGATGGCAAGTAGACCCTCGTTGTCCTGCCCTAATGTTTTTTGACAGTGTTTGAAAAAATGGATGCGCTCTCCTGTTGACTCCTGAATGGGGTGTGTTGAGGATTTCCCTGAACTGTGGTGTCGTGCCATATTAGTGGTTGTGACCATCAGTGAGACAAAGGGAGAATGTGAACTTCATCAGGCTAAGTTAAGTTCAAGAGGTGAAGGAGCATTTTATTACACATGGCTTTTGTTGTTTAGTGTTGATTTGATTTTCCACAGATATGAATGACTATTTTTATTTAGGACATTAGCTCAAATGTCATAGTTATTTTTACATTCGTTTATTCTCCAAATGACGTATAGAACTTAAATATAATTTGATAAAACTCCTCAAAACTGTTTCTTCAGGTAATTGCATTTGCTCTGACTCTGATTTCAGTGAACCCTGAATATTTGACAGTAAGTTTCTTAATATGTTCTAATCAGTTTTCATACGACACAAGTATTTTCATTTCTCATGTGATATGAATGAGTGTTACAGCTTATTTATTTTTTCTAAATAATTTTCACATGTGCCTGCCTGGCAAATGTCTGTTTAGATTGCAAGCTGTTTGGGCCCGTAATAAACCATTAGGCCGTGTTCTCCGATCTGTTCCTAATCTACCTCGTAAACAGTCACAGGACGTTGTCTCATGTTTGATAGCACATACTTCCCCAACTGTGTAACCTTGTTTAAAGTCGACTGCTATTTTTTTTTGTGTGTGTGTTTCTGTATATTTCTCTCTCCAGCCCGGGGCTCTTGTCTTGGCTTCCTCCCCTAACTTAATTAAAACAAATGGGCCTCGTTCCAAACACGTGTACTTCTCCACTACCTCCTTTTGATCCTGACATTCTCCGCAGTGAAGTCAATAAAGTGTAGTGACCAAAAAAATGCAAATCAAATGATTGAACGGCACCAACATCCCAACCAGGAAGAACCTTCAACATTTGTCAACAATTGGCAGTGATGTTTCAAACCCTTGTGTAGCCTAAGCACTAGCATACACACAACCAGTGAAAAAGCATGATAGCTCGAATGTTTTAAACAACCCCAAATGAGAACATATCATTCTCTTTCCAAGTGGATCGACCCTGTCCAATTTTTTTCCAAGTGCTTTGTTTTCCTTTCACAGAAGAGTTAAAAACAGTCTCCCGCGAACGTGCGGAAATGACATGTGCGTAGTGGGGGGTTTAACAAGCCCCTTAGATAAAGTCTGTCCCTCCTCACACAGATGCTTTGTTAATCATAGCTTGGTGATGGAGGGCGCCTGGAAAGGAATGGGGGAGACATTTCCCCCGCAAGCCCAAATGCATTCACTTACAAAGCTTTGTGCTTAATGAAATATGCCCTTTTGCCATGAGAGCGTTATTCACTACCGGAAAGATGTACTCAAGGTAATGTCTGCATACTCTAGCTGTCAGGATAAAGGAAGCGAGACCGACGGAAAACAGTAGATGACACTCTGCATGCCATGTTCACTAACTTTTTGTCCAAATCCAATGTCCTTCATCGGAACACAAAACACAGGTGACAATACTCTGTTTAGCACTGCGCTAACTTTATCTCGGAGCCAGTAAAAATGTAAACGCTATATGCCATGAGGAGATGGTTCCCCTTCACAGCTTTCATTCCTCACCTCGTTTATTATCTTTGTCTTTTTAGGCCTCCAAATGGCCAAGGCTTCAAAGGGCAGTGCCTCCATTTTACGAGACGACCATTGTTGTTTTAACCCAGCCACTGGGATGAAGTTACCGTGCGTAAGTTACCTTGACGATGAGGGCGAGCTCTGTCGCTGGTGGGGGAGATAGCATCTGAATCGGTAATATGGGGGGAGAATTCCATTTGTACGCAGACAAGCGATACAATCTCGCTGCAAATGTAAAAACTACAGAGACACACTGCCAGTGTGTTAGCAACACTGTAAACGTGCTGCTCTATTCCCATTGACGGGATGTTTATCACAATGTGGAAGAGCTTTCTCCTAATGTCTGTTGTCTGAACTGAAGTGAAATAGAGCTACTAGCCAAGGTCAGCACAGTGAATGATTTAACTGGCTTGATTGATGATTGATTTGGTTTTCCTTACTCAGAAATGATGATGGGAAATGCAGGAAGGAGATGTAATTAAAACACAGCATGGCTTCATACACCAGAACAGGAGCCAATTAGAAGAGCCCATACTGTATAACAAAGCCATGTTCAAGAAACCATCTTGGACTTTTATATATTCATTTTCTGCAACAACCAATAATGCCTGTTAATGCTTTTATGTTTGGTGCATATGCTTCTAATTACAGACCTCCACCATCACTCGTTTCTGACGTTATGAGCTGGGAGGAGGGGCCTGTGGGGTTCTGATGTCATGTTCACCAGCCAGGGAAAAAAACTATCTCCACAAATTCCTTCCAAATTCCCACAGTGAAATTTCAACTTTCAACCTGTGCTCACCAGTAAGTGGTTTGATGACTCGATCGTCATTGGGTGTTTGTATTGCCCCTGCTGCCTAAAAGCGAAGTTTCCACTGGTGGTCTCCGATTTAGATTACATTAGAAAACTTAGCAGCGTACAATTACCCAGAGTTCCTCTCTCCGCTCCCTAATTAATCAGAGACAGATGACAAGGATCATGTTTTCTGAGAGCTTGGTTGTCGTCCAATGGGGTTGCAGATGTGTGTGACATCGTTCAAAAACGACATGTTTTTATATCATTTCGATGTTTGGAGTGTGGCTCGCTTTCCTCTTGTTCTGTTTAAGTTACTCTTAGCCGGCAGGAGCTGTGTATGGAAGTGTTTGTTTCAGTATTAACGTCTTAGTAATGCAAACACAACGACCCCTCAGGGCGAGAAGCAGCGACTCAACTGTTGATTTTACTTTTCTGACTTTGTGTTTTATTTTAATCACATCATCTGGTTGTTAAGAGGTTTCCAAAGGATTTAAAGCATCCAGTAGCAAGTCAGCCTGTGCAGGGTCGCCAGAAAACACTAACATCCGGTTTTCAGGGATACAGTATTTTCAACCTAACAAGGGAACTCCACTCTGGTGTGTTTTTACACCTGCTACATTAGGTTAGTAGACAGTAAAAGCAGTAAAAAGCATGTATGGGATGCCATTTTTTTTAGATGGCGGTAATTGGCCAGCCAAATGACCATGGTCACCGTAATAACTGTTCGCTCCGCTCCTGACTGCATGCGCTGCCATAGAAATAGAACGAATAGAACAGGAATCCCCGTTCAAGTCAATGATGGCATAATGGGTGGACTGTCGGCCATTGCGAGTGTAGCAATCAGAGCAAAGCAAGATGTAAAATATGTGCTGTGATTAGTTGATTCAACCCTACTGACATTGCAAAAAAAATGCATTCTGTTGCATGAGCCAGTTAACATAATGTGAATAAACATTCTACATTACCATGGAAATGATTGCATTACAATATCAGGCAGCCATTGAGAGTTCGCCAGTCAAAATGCCAGGGTTAGAGGTTCCAAGCCTGGTCTACTCATTCTGTGTGTGCTGCTGCTGCATTGTGGGTGGTGTTGCCTAGGAAACCGACGACTCTTTTTGTTTGTTTCAGCAAGGAGAGCAACAGTTTCATCACGTTGGTAAAAGTACATTTTTGGCCCGTAGTGCACAGCCTAAGAAAAGAACTAGAAGAATACATTTCCTGAAGAAAATGTGGTGTGCTTGTTTTCAAAGCATTTATGGTTTTAAGTTTTGAAAACGTTAATGTTTGTAGCTGAAATTGATAAGAGCGGTAGCATATAACATGTGTTCTTATTTTACCCCCCTTTTCTCCCCAATTTCGATCTTGTCTCATCGCTGCAACTTCCCAATAGGCTCGGGGGGGGGGAAGGTTGAGTCATGCGTCCTCTGAAACTTGACCCGCCAAACCGCGCTTCTTAACACCAGCCCGCTTACCACTTAACCCAGAAGCCAGCGCACCAATGTGTCGGAGGAAACACTGTTCAACTGACAACCGAGGACAGCCTGCAGGCGTCCGGCTCGCCACGCCACCTGGTGTCTCTAGATTGCGATGAGCCAAGTAAAGCTCCACCGGCCAAACCCTCCCCTAACCCGGACGATGCTGGGCCAATTGTGCGCTGCCCTATGGGACTCCCGATCACAGCTGTTTGTGATACAGCCCAGGATCAAACCTGGGTCTGTAGTGACGCTTGTTGTGATGCAGTGCCTTAGACCGCTGCACCACTTGAGGCCCTACCACTGTGTGCTTATTTGTTGTATTGAATCCATTAAGTTTTATGCTAATTACCACAGGTTTGGTCTCTAGTTTGAATGGTTCAAACGTTACTGTTGGCGAGCTAATTTATGCAAATTTCTGTTGTTATAGTTGATAATGATTTTTAAGAATTTGAATTTAGGATAGCCTAAATGTTTTAATGTTGGTTTTGTAGCTTAATTGGCCAATGAGCATGACCATTTTGAATAGCTACCCCTGTATTCAAACCCATGTTAATTTGTGCTAATTTAAAGGGTTTTTGTTCAAAAAGTATGCATGTTATCAACATTTGGAATGCAAGCAATCTAAGGGGTCAGTCTGAACATTTCGATGTTGGTTTGCAGTTGATAGCTTAATCGGCGAAAGAGGAGATTTAATTTGTTTAAAAAAATTTAAGTCTATGGACCTTTTTAATTGCCACTGAAATGCATTGGGAGCTCATTTAAATATTGTTGTAGTTCAAAAATTATAAATGCTATTATAAATGCTATGACTTTCAAACTTCGTCTCTCCCGAGCCAGTACGGGAGTTGTAGCGATGAGACAAGATAGTAGCTACTAAACAATTGGAAACCACGAAAAAGGGGTGAAATTCAAAACTAAAAACAAAAAAAAGAATGTCATGACAGACCTGATGGAAACAGAACATTGTTCCGTAAGCTTTACAAATCGAAAAACAAAATACGCTAGACAAGATGGGATCTTTTTGTGTCTGTAATATGAATTATGCGAGAAACATCAGTGGAAATGCTTTTATGCGTAAATATTGATATAATAACCATCATATGGAAGTAAACTTGGAGTCACGCGATGACATGTTATGTGGTCCTCCCACTACGACTTGTCAGGAAACCATGTCAGGCTACAGATCAAATAAACGATGATGAACTTCACAGGGCGGTGAAAGTCCAAGGTGATGAGCCTGATGCTCCTTTCCAATAAATAACCAGGGTCTAATTCTGGTGACATGATCTTCGATGCTTGGCTGCAGTTTGACAAAAATCTTTTATCTTTTGGCCATAATAATTTCATCATGTAGGCTATACATGCACTCTAGCCAACAGTGTGCAGGTAGCCTACATTACTGTATCTGCTGTATCTGTATCTGTTGGCTAGAGTGCACGTGCCAATACCATAGTGGGCACACTAACTATATAATGCAATTGATTATTTGTGAGAACCATCAGTGTTAAAATGCGATGGAAACCCATTTATCTTGTATTTTTTCTATCCCGTACATGTGAATTTAAACGCAAAAGTAATTGTTTTGTGCCCTACGTCATCAGCCTTTTATCGGCAACAAGTACATTTGATGGAAACATCTCTGGTGGGAAGAAGTGCGTACTTTATGCAGATTTTGTCATATTTGCATGAAAATCTGTCACCAATTGGCTGGAACGATCTAGAAGAAAAAGAAACGCACACCTATTTAGGCGCGGTGCTGGCTAGCGGAGTAGAAAACTTGAAAATAAAAGAGAGCTGCACAATTGGTTGGAAACCTAGCTAGTGATGGATACCTAGCTAGATGATGGAAACCTAGCTAATGATGGATACCTAGCTAATGATGGATACCTAGCTAGATGATGGATACCTAGTTAGATGATGGAAACCTAGCTAGATGATGGATACCTAGCTAGATGATGGATACCTAGCTAATGATGGATACCTAACTAGATGATGGATACCTAGCTAGTGATGGAAACCTAGCTAGATGATGGATACCTAGCTAGATGATGGATACCTAGCTAGATGATGGATACCTAGCTAGATGATGGATACCTAGCTAATGATGGATACCTAGCTAATGATGGATACCTAGCTAGATGATGGATACCTAGCTAGATGATGGATACCTAACTAGATGATGGATACCTAGCTAGTGATGGATACCTAGCTAGATGATGGATACCTAGCTAGATGATGGATACCTAGCTAGATTTTTTTATTTTATTTTACCTTTATTTAACCAGGCAAGTCAGTTAAGAACAAATTCTTATTTTCAATGACGGCCTGGGAACAGTGGGTTAACTGCCTGTTCAGGGGCAGAACGACAGATTTGTACCTTGCCAGCTCGGGGGTTTGAACTCGCAACCTTCCGGTTACTAGTCCAACGCTCTAACCACTAGGCTACCCTGCCGCCCCAGATGATGGATACCTAGCTAGATGATGGATACCTAGCTAGATGATGGAAACCTAGCTAGTGATGGATACCTAGCTAGATGATGGATACCTAGCTAGATGATGGATACCTAGCTAGATGATGGATACCTAGCTAGATGATGGATACCTAGCTAGATGATGGAAACCTAGCTAGATGATGGAAACCTAGCTAGATGAAGGAAACCTAGCTAGTGATGGATACCTAGCTAGATGATGGATACCTAGCTAGATGATGGATACCTAGCTAGATGATGGATACCTAGCTAGATGATGGAAACTTAGCTAGATGATGGAAACTTAGCTAGATGATGGAAACTTAGCTAGATGATGGAAACTTAGCTAGATGATGGAAACTTAACTAGATGATGGATACCTAGCTAGATGATGGAAACCGCCCCTGAACCAGACAGCTACTGATTCTGACATTCTAAACTATTTTATAGAAAGTTGTATCATTATATCACACTTTTGTTTACAGATTAGATTAAGATCACAATGTCTTGTATTATTGTCCACAGAAGAAGAGGTGTAGCGGAGAGCGATGAGAGGCTTGAACTATTAAGGAGGCAAAAGCAAGGGGACATGCAGTACTACACGTCTGTATCCCAGCATTGAGGCTGGAGTTTAATGGACCAGTACACTTCTGTCCTCAGCCCAGGGCCTGTAAGCCATGTGACCAGTCAACAGAGACCCACAACAAATGACAGAACAATGGCATGTTTGCCTGGTTATTCAGACTCCTTGCTCCGGGCCAAACACTACACCACGTCCACAGACGTTAGTTTCTTCTCCTCAATGAGTCTGGATCTGAGTACCTCTCCGACCCTTCACCGAATACCAACGCATTCGGGGCCGACTGATTGGTCCAAAAAAACAATTGGTTGGGGCGGAGCCAGAACACACGTGGGTAAAGCAGTGATTAGAAAATTCATCATTGACTTTTGATTGGTTAGAGACGGTCCAATTGCTGATTTACTTTGTTTTCTAAAACTCGCTCCTCGTCACCACAAATGACTTCAATGACGGTCTCAGACTAAAGTATGTAGCGAATGACAGAGCAGTGGAAGAATTGAGTTTGAGTGGTCAGGCTAATGGTATGTGACATGCACACACAGATGTAGGAGAACACTCAACAGACTGTAAAACCCAAGATGGGGATGTGAGTAGTGTATCTGTGATTAACATAGATAAAGTAGTTCTATTTATGTGCTGTTGAAGAGCCTGATCATTGAGCTGTCTGATCCAGTTGAAGAGCCTCTTCATTGTGCTTCTCTTATCAGTCTCATGATGGCAGAAATTAGATGAAACCATACTTGGTATAATCTGCTTCATATGAAATGGTCAAATATGATAATATTACTATATTTCAAGATGCCACATGTTGAACTAGCTGCATAAATATCCACCATGTGCAGGAACATTTCCCTCCTTTTAGACCTTCCCATTACACTTTTATATTGTAGGATTTGAAACATGACTAAGATCTTAAACATTTCACTTCATTAATTCCTCTTTCCACAACATATAGGCTACATTCCAGCTTGATTTTTTTGCACCTAAAGCCACAAGCTCTTGTATTCTTTATCCACCTGTCCAAATCGCTTATACGCCAAATACCTCCAATGTGTCAGACGATATTCCGTTTCTCATGAAGGGAAAATAAAAACCCTCCTAAAGCAATTTGATCAAATTATTTCAACAGCCCAGTCGGTGTTATTTTCCTATTTGAATTGTAAGTTGTCTCTGATGCATTGAGAGAAGGTTGAAGCCTGAGGTTTGAACAGATGGTGTCTAAGCCTACCTGTTAGAATGAAAAGCAACGCATATTAAATGAAAAGGAATACCTTGACTCACCTTTTTTTTGTGTGTGTGTGGTGACGAGCCATAAACGTAACAATGAACTAATTGTGAACAGTAATGTCTCTTCACCTCCTGGAGCAACGGCAGTCGTTAAGACACCCCTGGCTGGGTCCCATTTTTGAAAGGGGGTGGGAACCACAGGCTGAGATGACTGACTGTTTTTCCAGACAGTACGTTTTCCTAAATCCCTCTTTTCATACTGTTGGGTGTTAACTAGGAGCTACACTTCACACATGGTAAATATAGCTTCTCTTTTAGGAGGAACCCCCAAAAGGAGCTCTGAACTTGGATGAGGTTCTTTCGTATGCATCCTCCATAGACCGTTGAAAGTCACTCCCGTCTGGCTGTTTTTGAGGCATAACATAGGATTTTAGTTTTCTTAGAAATTTCTAATTTTCTCCTTAACATACACTCAATCTCTTTATGTCACTCTTTCTCTCTGGTACAGTGCCTTACGAAAGTATTCGGCCCCCTTGAACTTTGCAACCTTTTGCCACATTTCAGGCTTCAAACATAAAGATATAAAACTGTATTTGTTTGTGAAGAATCAACAACAAGTGGGACACAATCATGAAGTGGAACGACATTTATTGGATATTTCAAACTTTTTTAACAAATCAAAAACTGAAAAATTGGGCGTGCAAAATTATTCAGCCCCTTTACTTTCAGTGCAGCAAACTCTCTCCAGAAGTTCAGTGAGGATCTCTGAATGATCCAATGTTGACCTAAATGACTAATGGTGATAAATACAATCCACCTGTGTGTAATCAAGTCTCCGTATATATGCACCTGCACTGTGATAGTCTCAGAGGTCCGTTAAAAGCACAGAGAGCATCATGAAGAACAAGGAACACGCCAGGCAGGTCCGAGATACTGTTTTGAAGAAGTTTAAAGCCGGATTTGGATACAAAAAGATTTCCCAAGCTTTAAAGATCCCAAGGAGCACTGTGCAAGAGATACTATTGAAATGGAAGGAGTATCAGACCACTGCAAATCTACCAAGACCTGGCCGTCCCTCTAAACTTTCAGCTCATACAAGGAGAAGACTGATCAGAGATGCAGCCAAGAGGCCCATGATCACTCTGGATGAACTGCAGAGATCTACAGCTGAGGTGGGAGACTCTGTCCATAGGACAACAATCAGTCGTATATTGCACAAATCTGGCCTTTATGGAAGAGTGGCAAGAAGAAAGCCATTTCTTAAAGATATCCATAAAAAGTGTCGTTTAAAGTTTGCCACAAGCCACCTGGGAGACACACCAAACATGTGGAAGAAGGTGCTCTGGTCAGATGAAACCAAAATTGAACTTTTTGGCAACAATGCAAAACGTTATGTTTGGTGTAAAAGCAACACAGCTCATCACCCTGAACACACCATCCCCACTGTCAAACATGGTGGTGGCAGCATCATGGTTTGGGCCTGCTTTTCTTCAGCAGGGACAGGGAAGATGGTTAAAATTGATGGGAAGATGGATGGAGCCAAATACAGGACCATTCTGGAAGAAAACCTGATGGAGTCTGCAAAAGACCTGAGACTGGGACGGAGATTTGTCTTCCAACAAGACAATGATCCAAAACATAAAGCAAAATCTACAATGGAATGGTTCAAAAATAAACATATCCAGGTGTTAGAATGGCCAAGTCAAAGTCCAGACCTGAATCCAATCGAGAATCTGTGGAAAGAACTGAAAACTGCTGTTCACAAATGCTCTCCATCCAACCTCACTGAGCTCGAGCTGTTTTGCAAGGAGGAATGGGAAAAAATGTCAGTCTCTCGATGTGCAAAACTGATAGAGACATACCCCAAGCGACTTACAGCTGTAATCGCAGCAAAAGGTGGCGCTACAAAGTATTAACTTAAGGGGGCTGAATAATTTTGCACGCCCAATTTTTCAGTTTTTGATTTGTTAAAAAAGTTTGAAATATCCAATAAATGTCGTTCCACTTCATGATTGTGTCCCACTTGTTGTTGATTCGTCACAAAAAAATACAGTTTTATATCTTTATGTTTGAAGCCTGAAATGTGGCAAAAGGTCGCAAAGTTCAAGGGGGCCGAATACTTTCGCAAGGCACTGTATTTTGGCTAGGCGGTCTGGTGTGTGTGTGTGTTTCCAAAAGATGAGTCTTTCATGTGTCTTTTTGGAAAATAGGAAAGTATACATGTTATCATCACTGAAAACCAAGAGGAATATCATGAAAAATAAAGTTGATTATGTATTATCTTAATGACAGAAATATCTTGAATATATTTTCTAATTTCTCTCCCTCCTGATGAGGGAGGATAATGAAAGTTCACAGTGGGTATTCATAGTAGTCACAAACCACAGTTGGATCCCCTGCTACTGTCCTCCAGTCCACTGACATTCTGTTATGTTCAGCTCATAGTGTCTCCTGTTATTGTCCTCCCTTCCACTGACATTCTGTTATGTTCAGCTCATAGTGTCTCCTGTTACTGTCCTCCCTTCTACTGACTGTTATGTTCAGCTCATAGTGTTTCCTGCTACTGTCCTCCCTTCCACTGACATTCTGTTATGTTCAGCTCATAGTGTCTCCTGTTACTGTCCTCCCTTCCACTGACTGTTATGTTCAGCTCATAGTGTCTCCTGTTACTGTCCTCCCTTCCACTGACATACTGTTATGTTCAGCTCATAGTGTCTCCTGCTACTGTTCTCCCTTCCACTGACTGTTATGTTCAGCTCATAGTGTCTCCTGTTACTGTCCTCTCTTCCACTGACATTCTGTTATGTTCAGCTCATAGTGTCTCCTGTTACTGTCCTCCCTTCCACTGACTGTTATGTTCAGCTCATAGTGTCTCCTGTTACTGTCCTCTCTTCCACTGACTGTTATGTTCAGCTCATAGTGTCTCCTGTTACTGTCCTCCCTTCCACTGACTGTTATGTTCAGCTCATAGTGTCTCCTGTTACTGTCCTCCCTTCCACTGACTGTTATGTTCAGCTCATAGTGTCTTCTTCTACTGTCATGACATTCATAATTATGCATTTCAGGGATCCATAATTGCATTAACTTACCATTTTGTTACCGGGTGTTAATTAACTTTACTTACTGTAGTTTAATAAACAAATATATATATATATTTTTCCAACTCAATGTGTCATATCATAGCAGACATCCCATTCTTTCTGCAGACATCTTTTTTAAAATCTTAATTCATAGTAGATATTTAACTGAATTTTTGGAAAAGTAGTCACATCCTACAATGTGATTTTCTGGATTTTTTTTCTGTGATAGTTGAAGTGATGAAAATTACAGGCCTCATCTTTTTAAGTGGGAGAACTTGCACAATTGGTGGCTGACTAAATACTTTTTTGCCCCACTGTACATACATACACACTGTATAGGGTTATATATACTGTATAGAGATAGATATATCTCAGAGTCTCAGCGTCATTCTGTTTACTGTGAAATATTACCAGCGTGCCCGCTCTCTAAAAGCATTAGCGCAAGTGACCACATTCAGACAGCTAAGCGGACACTTGACCTGTGCTGGATCAGAGTACATAGCCATTGCCAGGGGCATCCCTTTGTACTGCAATCTGTGTGATGGGCCATGCGGCCGAGGGCCCCTTTTTTTTAACGTCTAAATAAGTCCCCTCATCAAACCCTCTCTTCTCCCGTTGTTACCCAATACAGATCAATTGTGCCTACCCAAAGTGGCCTGCTCTGTCTGGTGTGCCTTGGTTAGCTCACGGTTCCCTGCCATGGGATTCGGGTTGGACTTCTTCTGTTACTCTGATAAATGGGCTCTTGTCACAGGTTTGCTAAGTGTGCGTGGCGGCTACCTCTTTTAAGCTTTTGTAAAATGGCTGCTTTTGTGTTTGCCTTTTTAAAGATAATGTTGGTCAGATTAAAGTGTCGTTTAATGCCCTGCATGTAGAAATTCTCTAGGTGCTTTTGTCTTAACTTTTGTATTGATAAGATAGAGGAAGTAGTTCTACAATGTTTAAAACCGAAACTTTAAATACACACTCCAGCAATTTTGTTTTTAACGTTTCCTCTTGAAAAACAATATCCCACATATACAGTAATTTACAAACACTTAAGGGTAAAAAAAAAGGGGTTTTAGCAAAAATGTAGTTTTTTTGTTGGTTGTTGACACAAGTGCAAACTTCACAGAGTAGGTCATTCAAGGAGTTGGTTTGATGGTGCCTTCTGATGTCATCAGCCCCCTCCCCCGTGCTTGAGGAACAATAGAGGAGCAACAGAGAACAAAAGAGGAAAGCCCCCCCCCCCACTTGTGCCATGTCAGAGGACACCTGGACCACCTATTGAGATGTGCCTTTTGTTAAGTAAATCAGGTGATAAATAAGCTGAAATGGAGACTGCAGGAGAATCTACTTCTGTTAACAGAAAGATGCCAGTGCAGTGTGTGGGAAATTGGCTCATTATGGTGTCCTCCAAGTATACATTTTTTTCTCATGTGCCTGACCCATTTTACATTTCCGTTTGAGCAAAAGTGAACTTGACCTTTTTATTTTAGCCGGATACCCAGAGTATTTACCCAAAACAGTTCTCCCTGTCTACACACCTCATGTTCTTCAGTGAACTCCGGCTGTCCAAAATACAGGGTTAGTCAGAATGTCCAGAGTAGTTCTTCACAATAGGATCTCTCTAAGCAACACCTTGGGTGACGAAGCCATTTAAATCTAGTGTATTATGCTTTGGTTTCTGAGGACCGAGGTAAAAAGGGGTGATTGATTAAAGTGGAAATGGAGAAATGAAACCCCACCCTGGGTTGTTGCTGTTGGCACTCTAGGCCAGACTCTTGAGAGCCTGTCTGGCTGGGTGGGTGGATGCCAATGTGGCTCCATCTGCTGCCAGGGTAATGGATGACCACCACCCAGAAATGCCTGCCACCGTCACCATACGTCATTAATCCCCAATAACTACTACTAACACTGACTCACTGTCTTCTCTCTAGAACGTCTTACCAAAAGCGAGGCCCCTGTCTCGGCCCAGTCGGTTCTCCTGGAAGTAAGGCGGGTGTGTATTGGGTTGCCATAAACTGACTGACTTTTATTCAGGAAAATAGCTCTAGGCTAATTCATGTTGAAGGTTCTGTGTTTTGCTTGGCTATTTTTGGCTCTGGTGCTGACATTGATTTGGTGGGGCGGATAGTGTGCAGTGCCCCATTGCAAGGCTCTCTGGGAGAGTTCCTCAGGTGAGAGGTGATGGTTAGCCTGCCCAGATGCACTACGTAAAACCTAGCGGAACACAATTTTAAATGATCTGAACTCATGTCAGGTGAACTGTGGACAGAACTCCTCTCAAAATGAACTTGGTTCAAAAGCAAGTTGCATGTGGTGTAAGAAGACCTATGTTTGTCATAGAGAATGTGAAATGTCCTCAAGTTATAGACCTAATATCAGACTCTGCCATCTTAATACATTTAATTTCAATTTCTACTTGACACATATGTCTCACCTTGTTGTGCCGCTGCTCCAGAATGCTTGGCTATGAAATGCCAAATGACATTTAGTCCTGAGGTGCTGACCTGTTGCTCCCTCTACAATCACTGTGATTATTATTTGACCCTGCTGGTCATCTATGAACATTTGAACGTCTTGAAGAACGATCTGGCCTTAACGATCATGTACTCTTTTAATCTCCATCCAGCACAGCCAGAAGAGGACTGGCCACCCCTCAGAGCCTGGTTCCTCTCTAGGTTTCTTCCTAGGTCCTCTCCTTTCTAGGGAGTTTTTCTTTAGCCACTGTGCTTCTACATCTGCATTTCTTGGTGTTTGGGGTTTTAGGCTGGATTTCTGTATAAGCACTTTGTGACATCTGCTGATGTAAAAAGTGCTTTATAAATACATTTGATTTGACATATCATTGCAGAAATGTGTATCTCAGCCACATAAATATATTGATGAATATGTTTAAGCTCTTATTAAGGTCTATAGGTATACAATCAAACCTTAGTGGCGGTTGTAAAATGTTATGTTCTGCCTTCTGAGCCAACATGGTTTCCCCGTTTTTAAACTCTTGAACAATACCAGAGCGGACCTTGTCGGTCATTTCTGTTGTTCGTCCAAGTTTAATATTCCCTGGGATGTTAATGTTGGAGGGGTATTAGCACACTAGATGTAGATCATAACTTCTCATAAATTGAAATAAATGATTAAAACACTCCGTGAACCCATCACATTCTAGGGAAAAAGAAACACTGGGTTTGGATTTGTTTAGTTTGACACATGTTTCAATGCTTCATGCTGTATTTGGATGTTCTTGTTTTTTACAGAGGAAGTCCAGACATAGAAATGTATGAATCCCCAGCCTAGATGCAATTTTCAGCCAATATTACAGTAGGTTACATATTTCAACATGTTAGCCACATCTTGGTGTATTAAGTTACATCTCTGTTACAGCCAGACCTAATACTCTGTTTACAGCCAGACCCAATACTCTGTTTACAGCCAGACCCAATACTCTGTTTACAGCCAGACCTAATACTCTGTTTACAGCCAGACCCAATACTCTGTTTACAGCCAGACCTAATACTCTGTTTACAGCCAGACCCAATACTCTGTTTACAGCCAGACCTAATACTCTGTTTACAGCCAGACCCAATACTCTGTTTACAGCCAGACCTAATACTCTGTTTACAGCCAGACCCAATACTCTGTTTACAGCCAGACCTAATACTCTGTTTACAGCCAGACCCAATACTCTGTTTACAGCCAGACCTAATACTCTGTTTACAGCCAGACCTAATACTCTGTTTACAGCCAGACCCAATACTCTGTTTACAGCCAGACCTAATACTCTGTTTACAGCCAGACCCAATACTCTGTTTACAGCCAGACCCAATACTCTGTTTACAGCCAGACCCAATACTCTGTTTACAGCCAGACCCAATACTCTGTTTACAGCCGGAACTAATACTCTGTTTACAGCCAGACCCAATACTCTGTTTACAGCCAGACCCAATACTCTGTTTACAGCCAGACCCAATACTCTGTTTACAGCCAGACCCAATACTCTGTTTACAGCCAGACCCAATACTCTGTTTACAGCCAGACCCAATACTCTGTTTACAGTCTGAACTAATACTCTGTTTACAGCCAGACCCAATACTCTGTTTACAGCCAGACCCAATACTCTGTTTACAGCCAGACCCAATACTCTGTTTACAGCCAGACCCAATACTATGTTTACAGCCAGACCCAATACTCTGTTTACAGCCAGACCCAATACTCTGTTTACAGCCAGACCCAATACTCTGTTTACAGCCAGACCCAATACTCTGTTTACAGCCAGACCCAATACTCTGTTTACAGCCGGAACTAATACTCTGTTTACAGCCAGACCCAATACTCTGTTTACAGCCAGACCCAATACTCTGTTTACAGCCAGACCCAATACTCTGTTTACAGCCAGACCCAATACTCTGTTTACAGCCAGACCCAATACTCTGTTTACAGCCAGACCCAATACTCTGTTTACAGTCTGAACTAATACTCTGTTTACAGCCAGACCCAATACTCTGTTTACAGCCAGACCCAATACTCTGTTTACAGCCAGACCCAATACTCTGTTTACAGCCAGACCCAATACTCTGTTTACAGCCAGACCCAATACTCCGTTTACAGCCAGACCCAATACTCTGTTTACAGCCGGAACTAATACTCTGTTTACAGCCAGACCCAATACTCTGTTTACAGCCAGACCCAATACTCTGTTTACAGCCAGACCCAATACTCTGTTTACAGCCAGACCCAATACTCTGTTTACAGCCAGACCTAATACTCTGTTTACAGCCAGACCTAATACTCTGTTTACAGCCAGACCCAATACTCTGTTTACAGCCAGACCTAATACTCTGTTTACAGCCAGACCCAATACTCTGTTTACAGCCAAACCCAATACTCTGTTTACAGCCAGACCCAATACTCTGTTTACAGCCAGACCCAATACTCTGTTTACAGCCAGACCCAATACTCTGTTTACAGCCAGACCCAATACTCTGTTTACAGCCGGAACTAATACTCTGTTTACAGCCAGACCCAATACTCTGTTTACAGCCAGACCCAATACTCTGTTTACAGCCAGACCCAATGCTCTGTTTACAGCCAGACCCAATGCTCTGTTTACAGCCAGACCCAATACTCTGTTTACAGCCAGACCCAATACTATGTTTACAGCCAGACCCAATACTCTGTTTACAGCCAGACCCAATACTCTGTTTACAGCCAGACCCAATACTCTGTTTACAGCCAGACCCAATACTCTGTTTACAGCCAGACCCAATACTCTGTTTACAGCCGGAACTAATACTCTGTTTACAGCCAGACCCAATACTCTGTTTACAGCCAGACCCAATACTCTGTTTACAGCCAGACCCAATACTCTGTTTACAGCCAGACCCAATACTCTGTTTACAGCCAGACCCAATACTCTGTTTACAGTCTGAACTAATACTCTGTTTACAGCCAGACCCAATACTCTGTTTACAGCCAGACCCAATACTCTGTTTACAGCCAGACCCAATACTCTGTTTACAGCCAGACCCAATACTCTGTTTACAGCCAGACCTAATACTCTGTTTACAGCCAGACCCAATACTCTGTTTACAGTCAGACCCAATACTCTGTTTACAGCCAGACCCAATACTCTGTTTACAGCCAGACCCAATACTCTGTTATAGCCAGACCCAATACTCTGTTTACAGCCAGACCCAATACTCTGTTTACAGCCAGACCTAATACTCTGTTTACAGCCAGACCCAATACTCTGTTTACAGCCAGACCCAATACTCTGTTTACAGCCAGACCCAATACTCTGTTTACAGTCTGAACTAATACTCTGTTTACAGCCAGACCCAATACTCTGTTTACAGTCTGAACTAATACTCTGTTTACAGCCAGACCCAATACTCTGTTTACAGCCAGACCCAATACTCTGTTTACAGCCAGACCCAATACTCTGTTTACAGTCTGAACTAATACTCTGTTTACAGCCAGACCCAATACTCTGTTTATAGCCAGACCCAATACTCTGTTTACAGTCTGAACTAATACTCTGTTTACAGCCAGACCCAATACTCTGTTTACAGCCAGACCCAATACTCTGTTTACAGCCAGACCCAATACTCTGTTTACAGCCAGAACTAATACTCTGTTTACAGCCAGACCCAATACTCTGTTTACAGCCAGACCCAATACTCTGTTTACAGCCAGACCCAATACTCTGTTTACAGTCTGAACTAATACTCTTGTTTACAGCCAGACCCAATACTCTGTTTACAGCCAGACCCAATACTCTGTTTACAGCCAGACCCAATACTCTGTTTACAGCCAGACCCAATACTCTGTTTACAGCCAGACCCAATACTCTGTTTACAGCCAGACCCAATACTCTGTTTACAGTCTGAACTAATACTCTGTTTACAGCCAGACCCAATACTCTGTTTACAGTCTGAACTAATACTCTGTTTACAGCCAGACCCAATACTCTGTTTACAGCCAGACCCAATACTCTGTTTACAGCCAGACCCAATACTCTGTTTACAGTCTGAACTAATACTCTGTTTACAGCCAGACCCAATACTCTGTTTATAGCCAGACCCAATACTCTGTTTACAGTCTGAACTAATACTCTGTTTACAGCCAGACCCAATACTCTGTTTACAGCCAGACCCAATACTCTGTTTACAGCCAGACCCAATACTCTGTTTACAGCCAGAACTAATACTCTGTTTACAGCCAGACCCAATACTCTGTTTACAGCCAGACCCAATACTCTGTTTACAGCCAGACCCAATACTCTGTTTACAGTCTGAACTAATACTCTGTTTACAGCCAGACCCAATACTCTGTTTACAGCCAGACCTAATACTCTGTTTACAGCCAGAACTAATACTCTGTTTACAGTCTGAACTAATACTCTGTTTACAGCCAGACCCAATACTCTGTTTACAGTCTGAACTAATACTCTGTTTACAGCCAGACCCAATACTCTGTTTACAGCCAGACCCAATACTCTGTTTACAGCCAGACCCAATACTCTGTTTACAGTCTGAACTAATACTCTGTTTACAGCCAGACCCAATACTCTGTTATAGCCAGACCCAATACTCTGTTTACAGCCAGAACTAATACTCTGTTTACAGCCAGACCCAATACTCTGTTTACAGCCAGACCCAATACTCTGTTTACAGCCAGACCCAATACTCTGTTTACAGTCTGAACTAATACTCTGTTTACAGCCAGACCCAATACTCTGTTTACAGCCAGACCCAATACTCTGTTTACAGTCTGAACTAATACTCTGCTTACAGTCTGAACTAATACTCTGTTTACAGTCTGAACTAATACTCTGTTTACAGTCTGAACTAATACTCTGTTTACAGCCAGAACTAATACTTGTTTACAGTCTGAACTAATACTCTGTTTACAGTCTGAACTAATACTCTGTTTACAGCCAGAACTAATACTCTGTTGTAGTATGGTTCTTAATAGTTGAAATCTCTAATTGTTCAATATTTAAAAGTATGTCCTTGACATCAGACCAATGTTCATCATTTTTGGATTGGTTCTATACTTACCAGGCAAGTGCTGTATTCATGAGTATTCTAGACTTACAAGCAAGTGTTGTTTTCTAGACTTGTATTCTTCATTACCTGAGAGTGGGAATTGCTTCTTTTTCTCTCTCTTTCTCTCTCTTTCTCTCTCTCTTTTCTCTCTCTCTCTCTCTCTCTCTCTCTCTCTCTCTCTCTCTCTCTCTCTCTCTCTCTCTCTCTCTCTCTCTCCTTCTTTGGCAAGACGTTGTCTTTAGACATGTTCAATCACAGGCCTCAGCCCATCAAACCCAGTGATGAACAAATATCTCAACACGAGGCCCGGCTGTGCTGTGCATGCAGTCCTGTCTGGGGCCCACTCCAGTGATTTATGGACACTATGGGGACTTGAGAAATAGGCTATGATTACAAATCCATCCATTCATTTGCATGGCCGTCCAAGTCCCTCTTGTTTCCTTTCCCTTGGCTTCCCACATGTTGCAGCGAGAATCGGAGATCATGTTTTATTTTTTTGTACGATTTGTACATTTCCCCTTTTGTTGTAACCACTGCAGAGTGGGCCTGTGGTTTTGCTGCCCGTTCACGGACCCGCAGGAAACTGGGGGCGGATAAACCCAGGGAAATTGGACAGTTCGAAGGGTAGTCCAGAAAACCTGTACAATTCTGTCCAAGGCAATGATTGGAATTATTCTGGACTCCCACAGCTTCGTCCAAAACCCATCCCTCCAAGACACACTGTAGCTACAGGTACTCCTCAGATCTTAGACTTAGGGACTCACTCTGCTGTCATATAGCAGAGGAACTGGAGAAACGATGCTCAGGCAGCTGTGGTTGCCTTGTGGCATCTAAATCCAGTGTGTGTGACTCCTCACTCGATGTGTTTAGGCTTTACATGAACAGCAGCAGTGGCGAGCTGCCAATTTACTTCTAAGATAGCGGATAGACGCTGCACGATGCATAGATCGCTCTACAAAGTGCATTTAACGACAAGTCATCTCAGTCAACTAATGAGTTCCTCCATGTCCAGTCAGGCATTCACTACACCAAAGACATTCCTCTATGTGATTAGAAGCCTAATCCTATTTATCATTTACAATATGATTGATTGTTAAGATCATAGTTAAATCACCAAAATGATTTTCAGTGATGCAGTCGGTTGTGACAGTCATTAAGACTTGGATTGGAGGAAGTCTGGATAATATCAGTGTTTGAAGTTTAGGGGATATATTTTTTTTCGACGTCCGTCTGATCTTCTGGGCCATGTGATATATTTTCTGGCCAAACCTTTGAGTTCTGTGAGCTTCTTTGGTACAAAGTCGTTACGAATTCCTTTTGATACAAGTCACTTTCATATGACGCTTTGGGCATGAATTAATTAGTCAAGTTTTTGGTGATTTCCCATCTCGGTTGAAGCGAAGCGTTGTGTTGCAGGCTGCAGCTGAGAAGGGCAGTGAAAGAGGATTTGTCCAGTGTAGCAGACGTTTCACATGCAAATAACCCTGGAGGCCCTACTGCTCTCCAAATCATCCTGTGAACAGATGGACAGATAAGGAAGCGATGATAAAGCAGGCCTCAGAAAGCCTTCGGGCCATGGACGATAAATCAGGCCTCAGAAAGCCTTCAGGCCATGACAATAAATCAGGCCTCAGAAAGCCTTCAGGCCATGGACGATAAATCAGGCCTCAGAAAGCCTTCAGGCCATGGACGATAAATCAGGCCTCAGAAAGCCTTCAGGCCATGGACGATAAATCAGGCCTCAGAAAGCCTTCAGGCCATGACAATAAATCAGGCCTCAGAAAGCCTTCAGGCCATGGAAGCTCAGTTTAAAGGTATTTTAGAATCGGTGCCAATTTATGCTCCTCTCCCAAATTCTCTGAGCTAATCTGTTTGGATAACGCCAGCACGAGATCTTGCCCCTCTTTGTGTCGGGGACCCCCGATTGGCTGCCTCGCTGGAGAGGTAACACAAAGCAGCTGTGATAAGAGGTTTGACCCCACCCCCTGCTCCGAGTAGACGGCTAGGCAAACAGGACCGTGAGGTTTACCGAGGTCAGAGCGTGTAGGGGCTAAATCACTGCAAGGCTCTGCAAACACAACCACAGTCTCCCCTTAAAGCTTTAGGTTAAACCCCAGACAGGAAGTGGGGGCTCAGGGCAGGGGCGCGAGAGAGTCCATGTGCAGCGCCGCTTTCTCAATGAAGACCACTTGCCTTTTCATTACTGCCGTGATACACCCGGATTTGCACGCTCTAGGGTTACCAGTGTTACCGCCTTTCATCGTAATTAAAGAGCGATGCTTCCGAGAGGGAGAACGCACGCACCCTGGGATCTATGAGAACCAGGCCAGGCCTGGGCACACTCACACTGCTGTGGTCAGTGTGAAAACAGGCCAAGTGTTTTAAATTTGATACATTTTTCTGTCACTTAAACCAATGCTGGACGTGAGATGTCCGAAGGTTAGAGATGGGCCACACCTGTCAGTACCTCGAACATCACACATGTTGAAAGCACTGAGCTGTCTGTTTTTTAAAGAACTAGTACACAGCTCAGACACCCATGCATACCCCACGAGACATGCCACCAGAGGTGTCTTCACTGTCCCCAAGTCCAGAACAGACTATGGGACGTGCACAGTGCTACATAGAGCCATGACTACATGGAACTCTATTCCACAGTGCTACATAGAGACATGACTACATGGAACTCTATTCCACAGTACTACATAGAGCCATGACTACATGGAACTCTATTCCACATCAGGTAATTGATGCAAGCAGTGGAATCAGATTTAAAAAGCAGGTAAAAATACTCCTTATGGAACAGTGGGGACTGTGAAGCAGCAGAAACACATGCATACACACACACATGATAACGTACGCATTATACACACAGGTACACATGGATTATGTGTTGTGGATATGTGGTAGTAGAGTATGGGCCTGAGGGCACACACTTAATATGTTTTGAAATCTGTTTTGACTATAATGTTGTTGTTTTTAAAATTTTTATAACTGCCTTAATTTTGCTGCCTTGGCAACAGCTAATGAGGATCCATAATACATATACGTACAGATCACACCTCCCAGCCCCTAAAGTCATTGTGCCTAGAGGGGATCAATATCCTGGCATGTTCTTCTCTTTACAGTATCTGCTAAAGCGCTCCGGGCAATTTTTACCTCGGTCTATTTAATTTACAGGTATTTAAAACTGATCGGCCAATGGGCCAAGTGGGGGGGGGGAAACCTCCCAGCTGTAAACGCCCTGATGGAACTCCTCCGCACCACGCGGCCATTAAACTCAACCATACTAAATCAGGATCCAGCTGACTGCCTGCCGCTCAAGGCACACCTGCTTTCAGGTCACCACGGTGATTTACACCCAGGATTCAGCCTCTTTGTGGAACCAAGCCCCGTTTCTTCCTGTGAAGTTTACCCCCCCCCCCCCCCCCCCCCAGGCAGGTCTGAGGGAAACGCTGGGTTTTTCCCACTGGAGATCTCTGGAGTATCTCAGAGTCCTCTGTTCGGAGAGATAACGAGTAGAGGACG